>NW_008663510.1:0-46222 GCF_000695815.1 Acanthisitta chloris
TGTTCTAAGAAATTCAAGTTAAGACAGAGTGCCTTTCACTCTCTTTAGTCATAAAGCAGGTAAACGAGCAATATCCCAGCTGACATTAAAAAACCAAACCAACAAAAAGAAACCTGCAGCAGAGACAAGTGTTCATGCGAGACAGCTCAATATTCTAAGAAAAAAACCAGAAAGGAAAAAAACAAGGAAAAAAAAAAAGAAACCTCCTATAACACCACTAAAAATAACAATACAGTCAGCAGGGGATATTAATTAAAAAAGCTGCCACATCTGTACAGTTCTTGCTCCTGCATCGGCTCTTTTTGTTAACCTTGTCGTCTGTGGGTTTGTTTGTTTGTTTTCTAAATTCTTTTTTCTTCTTTTTGTTTTTTTTTTTTCAAATTTTTTTTGTGTCAATTTTTTTTTTTTTAAATAAGATGAGGTCAGTTTAATCTTCCTCTCCTCCCCCGTACATGTCTGCCAGTTTCTTGAACCTGGGTCCCCAGTCGTTAAGGTAGTCGTAGTCCTGGTCTCCGGAGCTGGAGGAGTTGAGGGAGCTGACGGAGCCTGCGGTGGAGCCGCTGCCCTCGTAGTCAAAAACAAGCAGGGAATCATATGGGGGAGCTGTGGGGTCATTGTCTGCAGCACGCAGGCCCTGGGGGGGCAAACACAAGGTGTTAATACCTACCAGGGGGGTTGGATGGTGCTAAGGAAAGGTGTCGGGGCTGGTGGGATGTTTGGGATCTCTGCAGCGAAACTAAGAAGATGATGAGAAAATGAGGATGCACCTCCGCGTAGAGATCTTCCATCTGCCCCCAGCAGAAAAACCCAGTAACTCCCACTGCCTCTGAGAAAGAGTCAGATTGAATGGGAGAGGAGTTATTCCAAGAATCTAGCTCTAGATTTGGAAAGCTTTCTGTTCTGGCTAGCATGTCCTTTTTGGGATTGCTTGTTGAGGTTTCCAGCTTGGCCAACGAAAGAAGGAACAGCATCTTCCTCTCCTACCAATAACCATTAGTTTAAGCCTGATAATTTTCATTTTTTTAGGAAAACAAAAAGTGGGAAAAAAAAGCACTCCTAGCAAAATTCTGCAATTAGGACAGATGTGGGGTGTGAAATCCTGGGCAGAGGGTTGGGAATCATTGCTGCTGCTGCTGAGCGTGGTGGCCACGGAAATGGCCTCGGGATATGGGGAGAAAGAATTGCTTTGCTGCAGCCCAGAGTCAGGAAAAGCCTGGTGGAATAGACCTGCAATAAAGCAAAATGTTCCACGTTCCCACCTTCAGAACCCCCAGCCTGGGGAGATGGAGCTGTTTCACTGCTCTGAACAGCAACCAGGGCGTGTGTGAGTCTTCATGTGCATGGATGTGTGTAAATGTGAGTGAAGAATGGGCAGGAATAAAGGAAGAAAGGATTTTAATGATGAAAATGAGAAAAAGCACAGCAGGAAATGCATGTAATAATAGAATTAAATGGCTGTAGCATTTATTTTTCTGACTTAGGAAACGGATGGTGTGCTTTGTCTCGGAGGAAATAACGCATTGATTGGTTTGTAACCACTCACTCACTCAAAACTAAAAATGAGATAAGAAATACCAAACGGACAGATATTTGTACAAGCAGATAAAGGAGCAGTAATCTAACATAAAATAAAGAAACTCTCTCTGATCTGAGATGAGTGTCTCTCTCTGTGCTGCAAACTCTTTGAGGCTTTACACCAAACAGAGCACAGACTGCTGAAATAATTACAAGTCCAGGAGCCACAAATGGCTCATTCTGCCTGGGTGCTGAAAAGCATGGTCTTTGGGACATCCACAAGACAGAAATCTCGAGCTTTTTACTACCACTTTGACTTTTTACAGGTTCAATGCCTTTATTAAGCCAAGTCCTGCTCCCTTTGCTCATGCCAATCTTTCCCCTGGCTTACATCAGACTTGTGGTGTGAGCAATAGCATCACTTGGTCCTTGCAGCCAAGGAAACCTGACTTTAGCTGGCTGCTCAAGCTTTTAAGATGTGACAAAGGACACCCTACAGAACATACCTCATTAATAAAATCACCAATATCCCCTGGATGTGGGATTACTGGTCTTATAGGATACTGTGGTTCAGCACCAATAGGTCTTTCATCCACCCTTCTGACTCCAGGTGTCTTGTTCAGCACGTGATCCATGGTCTCTGGCTGCTGGAGCTGGCTTAAATCATAATCCTGTGACAAATAGGAAGGCAGAAAGTGAAACCAAGAGCTTTTCATTCAGATCACTTACTCACCCAGAGTGCAAACAAGTCAAGGGGGCTAATTCTGTTTCAGTTGAAGTTTGATGGCAAATCTTATCCCTGGATGTGTAGCACCTAACTTAGAGCAGAACCTGACCTCTGTGCAGCTCATAAAATTGCCTTCCTAAGACTGTATCTTATAAGTTAAATCAAGTCTACAAATATTTTCTGAATATTTCACTCAGCATCTAAGATTTGGGATAAAAACCTTGGCCTTTGTTTGCATGTGCATAGGTGTCTGCATAACTTTTTAATGAAACACAGCATAATGGAGAGACACAGTGTTGGTAGACATATTATTGCAATTACATTTCTACAGAAGTAAAAACATTAAAATGTGTATTGCATTTATGCATGTAGGGCCTTTCAAAGTAATTATGTTCTTTTTGCTTGTGAAAAATCCCAGCAGAATAGGTTTCTATCACGGAATGAGAACCAGGTAATATTTCATTAAAAATGTATTCATGTAGGTAATGGTGTTTTGCTGCTCTTCCTTTGCTGTTATTTTTAACGAATCCTTTCTAAAATATTTAAGCCTACAGTGTAGTTGCCTGAAACCAGATACTTCAGCTAGCTGGAATGCTTCTAACAGTACTTTGTTCTACCAGTAAAACTATCCTTGTGCTCAGACGAGGATGATTGAATCTCCAGGAGCAATATTTATAAATAACTTGACAGTGACAAGAAAAAAGAAATGCTAATTGTGAGGATTTTTCTGTGGAATAAGAACTTCTCAGGTTTTGGGTGAAGACTCTGCCTCAGCTTGCCAAGGCAGCTCTCAACAGGTTTCTCTTTGGATGTCACCAGGACCAGGATGTGCTGCAGTGGTTTTGTGGGCTCCTTAAGCACCAGCCCCAACCCTGACCTTGAACCAACTCAACAAGCAAGAATAAAGCCATTACATGGTGTACAGTCACAAAATTTGCATGCCCATCATATTTCAGAGTGTCCTAGGCTCTTTACTTGTGTTGGGCAGGAGTAAAAAACAGGTGACTTAAATATGAGTGACCAAACTTTGCTATTTTAGCAGAGGAAATAGATCCATAGCAGAGGAAAGGCACATCCCAGGAGTGCAGGCCAGGGAAGTTTTCATGCAACATCAGCACTGGTGTCTGTAAGAAGAACCACCACAGAAAAGCTGACGTGTTCAGGCAGCCTGTGGCTCGGGGCTCTGTCACCCAGCAAAGCTTTGCCACTGTGCACTTCGTGGTGAAAAAGAAAATCCCCAATCTGTTTAGACATTTCTCAAAAACTACATCCAGAAATTAAAAGAAATTAAAGGCACTTTAGAGATGATTAAGTAAATGTAGGGAGAGTCCACAGAAGCTCAAGGCTCAAGCAAGTCAAGGCCTGTAGCCACAGGGCTGGGGAGTGAGGTAGCTGCTGGCTGATTTTATGAAGGTCTCTGATAGGGAATGGCAAAATACACAATTTTAATGACTGAAATAACAGAACGTGACTCTCAATGGATTGATTTATAGTCCTTCCCCAGGAAGTTGCCCAGAGGGGAGAGCAATCCATGTGGCATTGGCCTCCTGGCATGATCCTGCTTGCATGGGAGGGTGTCCCAGTGACATGCTAAATCTCCTGGACCTTCTGGCTCTCACCTATGCCCACACCACACCAGGGAAGCCAATAAAGCTGTCTGGGTGTAAAACAAGGGGAACACAACTGTTTGCATATATATCAGTGAAAACAATGTGGTTTCTGCCTTTTTGAGAGTATAGATTGCACAGCTGCTTCTTGGCCACAACCCAAGGGCTCTTCTCACCTGGTCTTCCTCTCCACCTCCCTCTTCATCATACTTCAGGATGTTGTCCCTGACGTCGTCCTCGGGGTCGATCAGGAGCTGCTTGGTGTGACGTTCCTTCTCCCGGCGCTTCATCCACACCACGAACAGCAGGACCATGGCTGCAGTGGGGAAGAAGTTGGGTCAGTTGGGACCTCCCACAAGACCAGGCTGCAAGTGTCCTAACTCCTCACCTGCCTTCATCCACTATGGAGAACCTCACTGGCTTCTGGTACGAGCAATAAAACGTTATCCTATGGAATGTTTTAATTTTTAAAGGAGAGATCAGTGAGAGATGTAAATACTGTGACAGACCTCCACTGCAAACATTTCTCTAAGAGTTCTTTAAGATCCATCACTGATGCTGATTGAGCTGATGTTTATCAGGAGTAAAACACACAATCAAAGGAAAAGCAAACAGAAAGTGTGAAAACTGCAGCTTTCTGAAAATATTTGATCTAAATCCTGAATTTTCAGGATAGATTCCCACCTTTATTTTATTCAGGGGCATAAAATAAAGATGAATGGAAGAAAGCTGCAGAGAAGGAAATGGGTACAGATACCAAATACATGTGCACAAGGAGCTGTTCCAGCAGTGTGACACAGGTTCAGCCCATTCAGGTCATGAGCCCTGACTGTGACAGTCACTTTGCTGTTGTCTGCAGTTAGCCAAGTAAGACTGGGCTGGGTAGGCTGCACAACACAGGGTCCTGTAATTCAATTTGGACTCCCTCCTATTCTTCCTTGGTCCACGAGGGAAGCTCTTTAGACTTCCGTGATCACATTAGTCAGGATATTAGCACACACATTTGGCCACTGACCTGCAAAGCAGATCTCAGATCATCTGAAATCCTTTCAGAGAGCAGGGCTAGCTTTGCAAAATGACAGAGAGCAAATCTGGTAGCACACAGCCAAACTCCTCAGGCATCAGCATTTGCATGCCAGGCTTGGCTAATCTCTCTCAGTACAGTAACAGGGAGAGATGAACAGTTCTTGAATCACGAGAAATTTTTCCCTTCTTAAACAAGTTTACCCACAGGGAACATTGGCTCACTGCTCCAAAACCTCACCCTTCAAAGGGCCACCCGTGTCCCAGGGGCTGTGTGCTCCCTGGGAATTACTGCATGGAAGTTGATCTGGGAACTTAAGTCTCCACTGACATAAGGCAGCTGGACTTTGTCTTCTTCAAGAACCTGTTAAGATATTCGTTTTCATTCTTGTACTCAGCAGTGGCAAATAATGTAATCAAAAATGAAGTTAAGCCTGGGGAGCTGATGCATTTACACCTCCCAGTGTCTGCTTTCCTCTCCATTCTCCATGCAAGCCTCACACCAAGCTGCAACAGCAGCAATCTGCAGGAGAAGGGAGCGATGGACAGACAGTGGAGATGAAACATCTGGCCCAGGTTCATTTCACCTGGGTCAACCCTCAACCCCCAAACCAATGCAGCCAACACAGGCAGGATGTGAGATCCCAACGTTTGTGGGTTTTAGCTGGGACCAGACCCAGGGGACAGGGATGGACAGCCCAGCCTGTAGCCCCTCTGTGGTAGGAGGATCTGAGTTCTTCCTCCCAGCACCAAAGTGTTTGTACCCAACAGGAATTGAGCGAAGTGAGGACTGGGCAGCTAATTACTGCCATTGTGTGCCAACTGGCGACCATCCCTGCCTGCCAGCTAACAGAATTGTTTCCAGATAGTTCAGCATTTCTTTAACACTTATCCCAGATCTATTCAAAGGAATAAAAAAAGAAAAGGAAAGAAAATGTAACTCTTATCTGCAATATAAAACCTCAGCTATTTAGCAGACTATTGAAGTCCTTTTCTCCTTGTTCCTTTTCAAGTCTCTCACAACAAGATACCTGACTGGTCCACAAAGACAATATTATAATGGCTACCAAGGTTTATCTTTTTACTTCCTTTTTTTTTTTTTTTTTTTGCAAATGATACTTTTTCATGCACTTGTGGAAAAAACTGTGCCATTAACGCCTTTACAGCTACCTTGGAAAAAAAAAAAGACCTTCAAAGCGTCAATGGTGGATGTAGTGCACTCTCCTTCCTTTTATTCACTCTGCAGAATGGGAAGTGCTATTACTGCTGTTAGACCCATTTTCACTCTGCATGTAGTTTTCCTTGAAATCTATTGTCTTCACCCTTCACAATTTTTTACTGCATTGCTCTTCTAAATGTGTTATTTGTGCAGCTAATACATCAGATAGCAAGAAGAAAAAAAACCCCTTTGAGCAAAGGGAAAGGCAGAAACCTCCTGCACAGGACCAATCTTGGATCTGCCTCCTTGCTGCTTCTTCCTTTTAAAGTCATTAAACTTTGACCTGCTGACTCTAAAATGGACAAATAGCACACAAAAAAAAATCCCACATCTTCTTTTTTTTGAGCCTATTGTTTAGAGGTCATGATACGAAACAGACAGAAAGGAAGCAAAACACTGGAAGGATGTAACTGTAAAACTGCTCCTTGCAAATTACATTTTTCATCACTGATACAGTGCTTTGCAGCTCTTGAAGATAAAAAAAAAGTCAATTAGAATTACAATGAATGTAAAAATAAGCTTTTGTAATAAAAACCGTAATTTAAAATGGGATAATGTATCTGAAAATGGAAAGAGGAATCTCTTAAATCAAATGTCCTTCAGCTGAAGTTAATTTCAGTCAATAGGATTTTCAACTGTTTTAAATCGCGTTTTAGCACTGGATTTATACAAGAGCAGCAAAAAGGAGACCTGTGTTTAATCACCTCTGTGGCTCCAGTGGAAACCTTGAGCCCTGCAGACCTGCACACCCCAGGGCACTGAAGGTGATGGGGCTGATGACCACCACATCTTCAGCTGGGTGTGTGACTGCAGTGCACAGCCCCTGGTTGGACAGGGCTTGGAGCAACCTGGTCTAGTGGAAGGTGCCTCCATGACAGGGGGTTGGAACAAGATGAACTTTAAGGTCCCTTCCAGCCCAAACCAACACATGCCCTTGCTGAAGGAAACAGCCAAAACATTTTGATGCTGGGACTCCACACCCAGAAAAGGACAGGAATTGCACATTGTGGCTCGATGCTTCCATCAGCTCACATGTGCTGGGTGAAGAGGGAGGTCTGCATGGCTACAAACACCTGATTTCTTGCTTACTCTCTTTCAGGGAGGTGGTGGATTCACCATCCCTGGAGGTTTTCAAGCTGAGACTGGATGTGGCACTTAGTGCCATGGTCTAGTGACCACGGTAGGGTTGGACTCAATGATCTTGGAGGTCTTTTCCAACCTGGTTGATTCTATGATTCTATGATTCTCCAGCTTATTTATCTGATTGATAAACAGATCAATTATACACCAATACATTCCCATCACTGGCCCAGGAGGGTGGATGTTTGCCCAGGGATGACCCATTCTCTTAATGTACCATATCATGTCCCCATTAGGTGACATTCGTAGCATACGTCGCCCTGTCTGCTCTCTGCTTAAACACATTGGGAGCAAATATTAAATGTGATTTAAAACCATAACTCCCATTAATTTTAATGGGAGTCCCATGGATTCATCCTGTGTTTCTTGATGAGTATTTACCTCATTGTTCATTTCAGAGCTTGGTTTTATGTATTCCAACTGTGCCAACTCCTGCTTGAAGTTATAATGATATAATTTTTATTTTCAAGAATGTGTACACAGTTATTGGTTATGCTCATGGAAGCTCAGGTCTGACAACACTGCTGGGCAAAAGGGATGGCCAACCCTTCTCTGCAATCCACCCTCCAGTGCTCCTGACAAACTGGGGAATCTTCCTCTAAAAACACTCACAATCCTCCATGACTCTCCTATCTGTTGTCATTTTACAAGGAATGAGAATAACTACTGTTCTTTTCCTTGGACCAACCAGAAAACCACAGTTATGCACTAGCTCTGTGAGGAACTATCCAGACTCATAACCATTGCATCTTATACTGGGAACCAGTATATTCATAGCCAGCCACAGGATTTTGGATGAGCCCTTCAACCTTTTCCTGCAAAATGTGGAGAATCCTAGCACACTCACTACCTACAAGATGCTGTCAGGTATAAGGATGTTTGTAAAGTTACTGGAAGTCTTAGAAAGACAAGTCCAACACAGGCAGAGTATGTGCTGGCTCATTTTGCTGATGCTGCAGTGAAGGAGGTTCAAATGCAGATATGTGAACCATCCCCACAGCCCAAAGCTCAGGGATCTGTCTGCTGTGTGGAGCTTGAAAAATACCAGGGATAGAAACAGGACAACAAGGAACAGGCTAGGAAATGTGAAGGAAGGTAGATTCAGAGTAGATATTAGGAAGAAATTCTTGACTGTGAGGATGTGAGGTGCTGACACAGCTTGCTCAGAGAAGCTGTGGCTGTCCCATCCCTGGAAGTGTTCAAGGCCTGGTTGGATGGGGTTTGGAGCAACCTACTCTCATGGAAAGTGCCCCCGTGACAGGGGGGGGGACAAGATGAACTTTAAGGTCCTTCCCAACCCAAACCATTCTATGATTTTATGCAGCCCCTCTGGTACTTACTCAGTAAGATGATGATGCAGATCAAGATGGCAATGATGGCCCCTGTGCCCAGCCCTGCAGCAGCCACTGCCCCGATGGTGGTGCAGTCGCCGTTCTCATCGCAGGGACACACCTTCACCTTGATGACAGAGGTGTTGTACAAGGGGGGGTTTCCTGAGTCTGTCACAATGATTGGCACATCATACACACCTGCTTCCAGGTACATGATTCGTAAGCTGAGCTGGGCGTAATCACCTGGAGAGAGCAAGACAGACAGATGACAGACACCGGTGCAGCCTCTCAGCCATGCATGTGCTGGCTCCTTTGACAGAGCTCTATTCTGAGTTCTGAAGAAGAGGCTATCAACAACACACCTGGGCAGAAGAGCTTCAGACTTCTTGGCCAACAATCAGCCTGTGCTTTGCAAAATATTGTGTGTTTTCATTGCTGCACTAACCTACCTTGATGCCATTTGCAAATCCATTTGCATGTGTTCAAAACAGCATCCAATGCAAATAGTAACACATGGATAGTAACTCTCTGTGGCTTGGATGCCTCTGGCCACTGTGCAGGCTCAATACTCACCCACCTTCCCACCTTGGGAATTTTTGGGAAGCCTGTTGATGACAGGCTCAGCCAGGTAAACCCATTGTGATACAAGTGTTGTGGGACTGAGCCCCAAGCTGTGAGGGCATAAGCCACAGCCCCTGACCTAGCAGAGGGTGCCAGCCCTCGGTGAGAAGGAGCAGTTTGGAAACCAAAACCAGCCCATAGCTTCATGATATTTTCCATCCGCTGCTGTAACTACCAATAAGCAGAGCAATTAGGGCCATTTGTGGTTTCACGCTGCAATATAAAAATCCTTCACATACTGGTAATCTTCACACTTACCTAAGCCCTCCTGGTTCCATGGTAAATTAAAAGGCTGCCTTTATGCAATTATGGTCAGAGAAATGAACATTGATCCTGATTGTGGCTTATGACAATTACACTGGAGGAACATAAGGAAGACTGATAATAGCTTTTTTCCCCTTGGCCATTATGGGTGATTTATACTCTGTTCACTCCTGATAACTGTTCATAATTATGAACTACATTAAAAAAAGCCAAGTGCCAAGGCTCTTAGAGTTATGCTGCAGGTCTGATACAAATCATTTCTGATTAACTATCTTGTCTATAATGTCAGCCATAATGTGGTTTAAAAAATAAAAATCAGAGGAAAAAAAAGGAGGAAAGTTTGGAAGTTGGAAACCGCACGTGGGCTCATTAGTGAATCAGAGCCCAAATGTCCTCAGGATTGCCTGCCCCATTTACCATTCAGCCGTGTTATGGTCCAGTTCTTCCTCACTGCAGATGGCACACTTGGCAGCTCGAAGACGAAGGGCCCGACGTTTGGATCGATGTCAGCGTCCGCGGCTGTTATGTTGATGACATTCAGGTTTGGCTTTTCACAGATCTGTGCCTCCTTTGGCAGGAGCTCAGGAGCATTATCGTTGATGTCGATTAGGTAGATCTGCAGAGTGCCAGTGCCACTTGCAGGGGGGATACCTGCACGGGAGAGGCAGAGTCAAACATGGACCTATGACCATCACTTGAGAAGCAGCAGGATTGACCACACCATGAAGCAGCTCCCATTGAGCCTTCCAATATCAATAAACCAGGATTTTCATCTTCCCTCCTTGGCCCTTATTAGGGACATACTGCACTTTCATGGTCCCTTGCTTTACGAGGTATTATTAAAACTTCCCCAAGCCTCCTATAATGCTGCTGTTTTTCACTCTGCAGAACATGGAGGTTGAGTTCTGCAGATCTGTAGCCTACGGCTATGTCCTTAGTCGAACTAAAACCACAAGCAGGTGATGCCAAGCTGCTCCTGCAAATCTTGGCAATGGCTATTTTGAAGATGAGAAACCATTAGAAAGACAGCTGACAAGAGGAAGAAGAGGGTTTGGAGAGGATAAAAACCTAAGCAGTGTAATCCATTGGTCAGCATTGCATGTACACTTGCTAGCCAGTTTTTGGATTTGCTAGACCATTACACTGCTTCAAAGACAGTCCAACTCTCCAGCACATCCCATATCCCAGTTTTAGTGGTGAAAGGTCCTTGCTCGAGGCCTATGTATGAGCCAACCATCACCAAACACATTGGGTGATGTCACTAACCCCCAGCAGCAGTGTCATGTCCCAATATACAGCTCTTCATCCTCTCTGTGTCTGTCCCAATGAGCAGAGATGCTGCAGCACAGCAGTCCTGGTCCTCCAGCCCCTTCTTGACAGACAGTCACATTTGTCTGACTAATGGCCACTTCCACAAAGTAATACCTGCCCTGGCAGGACAGAACAACCTTCCCAGAAATGGCACAGTGTTTTTCATTTCTCTCCCCACACATTTATCTGGCAGCTCTGTGTTGGCTTGCCCACCTCCTGCCTCCCTTCTCAGGCAGTGTTGCCTCAGCAATTATTTTGAAAGTTTATATTTTCAGTCCTGGCTCTTCCTCCCAGTGCTGGACATAAAGCTACACAAAACACTTCCCCACTATGCTTCTGCTTCTACAGACTTTCCTTCCTACATTCCTTTCTCATTTCTGCTCCATTTCTCAAGGGAGCCTTGAAAATTCTGAGGGAGTCCTGGAAATCCTTCTTTCATAGTTCCTACACAAGCTCTTCAATCACTGATCTCATCCTTTCATCTAGTAAGCATGGGGTAGGTCTCCCTCTAAAACAATGTCTTTTGATCAGCTTTGAAAGCTTCTGGAGAGAGAGACAGCCCATCAGGATGCTGAGGCTGAACACGAAAACTTACTTTTGGGACCAAGCAAAGTGTTTTTGCTGCTTTCACATTACCCAGAATATCTTCTGGGATAAAAGCAAGGCACCCATTCTAACCTCTGAGATGGACTGGACCCAAACCAGCAGTCCTGAGAGGCACTAACTGGCACGTAGCTGAAACAACCTGCAATTGCTGCACATACAAATGCAGTTTTGTTGGCCCACTGAGTATTGTTGGGCTCTGCATCCTGGTATTTTTGTCTCTTTGTGTTCTTGAGTGCAGTTCTGGAGCAGTTTCGGGAGGAATGAAAAGTAAACAACTTTTTAAATGTCCAAAAACTACAAACCATGGGACATTTCACATTATTCCAGCTGTCTTATGTGGACAGAGCAAGGATGTAGATAGAGCAAGTACTGCTGTACGAAGAAAAATCCTTGGACTTTATGCTCAAGAGATGAGGACTACAGTAGCATCACTGACTCCAGTGGAGAAGCTGGTTTGATCCCTGAAATTAAGGCTGAAATACTAATGACAAAAGAAATAGGAACATACAACCTCTACATCTACACTTAACTGTTGCATTCTCCATCACTGCCTTTCTCACAGTGCTAGTGTCTGCAAAAAGCAAGGTATAAGGTTTTCATGTTCAGCTGCAAGCAGGAGTCATTCCTGTTCTGCTTGTGCAAAAATTTCTAAGGAACTTGGGCCACTGTCCTGACAAATCATGGTAGAAACGAAGCTGTGCCAGCACCTTCTCATCATTGAGTGCCTGCAGAAAAGCAGAAACACACGTGCAGCCTGGTTTCCTACAGCATTGGGCCCCAAAGGTGAGCTCCCATGGGATACTCTGATATTGAGGAAGGAACAGGACCCTCTGTCCTTTACACATGGAGTCACTCTCCCCTACTCAGCTCCCTATTTCATGAAATTTGTTGCAATATTATACATTTCAGTTCTCAGCTTCCCTGTGAGATTGGCTGAAATTATCTGAAAGGTTCAAATACTGCCAGGCTCCACACTTGTGTAGACAGTGTGATCTGAGAGATTCTCTCTCCTGGGAAACCACGTTAAAACTACGCTGTTGATTAGGATTCCCCTTTTACCCTCTTTACATTGCAGCCAAGACTTTTCTTAAAGTGAATATCTTCACACTGTAGCCCAGGGAAAGAAAGAGAGCATGTCCGAGGAGTATTTGGCTAAACTTCTTCTTTGTCATGTACTGAGAACAGCAGAAATAACTTCAAGCAAAAAGGATGCTGCTGCTTCTTCAAGAAAGAAAGAAAAATCCTCACCAAAACCCTTGACCCAAAGCCTTTCTTTGATGAGTACGTGATGCCAGAGAACCTGGAACTTGGGAGAAATGTGGAAAGAGTCTATTAGCCTAGATGAAACTTAGCTGTTATCCTAAGCACTCTAGACAGAATTTTAAATAAGGTGTTGCTTTATGTGCATTTTAATGGCTGCAATATACCAGTGATAGATTAATTTTTCAGAATAAGGAGATTTATCTAGGTCCTCACTTTCTGAGCTGCTGAATGATGGATGTGGAGGTGCTGATGCATTGCAGAATCAGCACCAAAGCCAAGGAAAGGGGTTAACTCCACAGCACATTGTACTAAGTGCCCAGGATTTGCAAGGTCAGATGGTGAGGACTGGGTTGTTGGGTTCAAGTCCAGCCACTGCTTTTGTGAACAGCCTTGGCCAACTCACTTGACCTGTTTTATCCTGCAGCTTTTGCAGATGAACACCACTGGACCCCTTTGAGGATATTTTGGATTTCGCTGTCCCTGCTGCCTTCATGGGGGTGAATCTCAGGATGAGGCTGTGGGAAGAGTCCTACCATTTGTAGCACAAAGAAGGAGCAAAACATGCTTTTTGGTGCAGCTCCTCAGCACTGAAATTCTTCCATGAGTTTGCCTAATCCCTGTGACCCAGGATGCAATGACTGAAGTGAAGATGGAACCCCAGAGGAAGGAAGTTTTCATTAGTCCTGAAAGCACCACCATATCTGCTCAAACTGGCCATGGCACCTCTAGCCTGAGGAACGACAAGATATAACACAAACACTGCTTTGAGAGCACCTTCAGGATATGAGCAATACACTTGGGTGCTCACAGCCAAGCAGTCTAAATTGTGCTGCTGAAGGATGGCTCTGGTTTGAGTGAGTGCAGAGGGAAGGGTGGGTGAGGGGGAGGAAGACCCTCCTCTTGCCCTGCCAAACTACTGAGCCCTTCCTTGACAGAGCCTTTTCCAGCAGGAGAAACTGATGAATGAAATACCAGCATGGCCACATTTAGGTATGGTTAGCAAAATTCACCAACACCTTCTAATCAGAATTAGGAAGAGAAATGCAGGGCAGCAGCAATGGACTGCTTGCCCTTGACTGAGGCCAGCACTGAGGTCCCCAGTGCTAATTTGACTGAAAGCTCTGAGTGATCCTTAATAACTAGAGAAGAGCAAGCCTTTACAGGACTTCTCCGAGAGATCTGACTGGCCTCAGTGGCTGTGGTAATAAAGCACACCAGCATGCAGATGCTCTGATGATGGTTGCACATTTCAGGAACAGCAGTGGCCAGAGAGTGATCAGCTCTGGTGACAGACAGACACCTTTCATGAGAGCCACCACAGTTCAACAGATGGGCTTATACCCTCCTGCAATCCCCTGCAATTATTTCTGGTTTCCTGATGGAAGGTTTCCTGAACACACTGATCAGTACCTTTGGGACGATTACCAGGACCTGTGTGCTCGGCATCCCTTGGAGAGCACATCCCTTTGGCATTTTTTTAAGTCCAGGCTACACTGCTACACTGAACTCCCCAAATCGATTTTCCATTTGTCCTCCCTTTCCTTTAATAACACTCTCCGTATACGGTGCACATTTAATTTACTCCAGCAATTTCCCGTCCCACTTTCACATTTTTGACCATAAAAACCTGGAAAAAAGATAACTTATACTGACAACTCTGTCAGGGCATCATTTCTCTTAATGCATCACATTAGAGTCTTATTGAAGCATGAACAATGTGAAGCCTGGGCTCACCGTTGTCAGCCGCCAAGAATGTGGCCTCGTAGACATTATTCTTAATGTAGTCTGACTCTCGATCAAGGACAGCAGCAGTAGTGATCTGACCATTTGTGGCATTAATGTTCAGCCAGTTTGCAGGATCTGACAGCTTAGAGTATCTACAGAGAAAGGAAATAAATACATGGCAGTCTTTTCACTGACATAGCCTTAATATTGCTTGAAATACAGTTTGTCTGGACTCCTGACCCATGATTCGAAGGACCTTTGGATAACTGGTTTTGTTGACAAACACAATGCTAATTGAGTAGCTGGGTTTTGACCTTTACAATTATTCAATTTCTTTCTTTTGAAAGGCTTTTCTTTCCACTAAGTGCCACTTACATGCCAGCTTCCTGCTGCTAGGAATGGACAGAGCCTGAAGTCTGCAGCCAAGGAGAAATGGAGTCTGCAATGACCATTGCATTTATAGGCCTGAAGTAGGGGATGGACTCCTGCTCTCTCCTTCTCCTGATCTTGTCCTTCCTAAAATAGGTCTTGCTTTAAAGTCAAGGATATTCTTGTATTCTGCCTATCACTAATAAAACCCAGTTTGGGAATACCACATTGGAAGAAAGGCAGTTTTCAGGTCACTCATTTGTATCAGAATCGAATCAACACCTTGGGGACACTGCAACAGAACTCAGAGCTGCATAAAGACGTGGACCCAAGGGTGAAGAATTTTTACTTGCATCTGAAGTAGCAGGGAAGATGACCCTATCCATCTGGGAACAAGTAAACCCCTTGGCAGCCCCAGTGTGCCCAGGGCTGGAAGGACCCAATGGCAGAGTCAACTCCCAATTACTCAGTCAACTCACAGCCCATGTCTGTTCATGTCCTGTGCAACTAGTTGTGAGTACGTTTTTTTTTTTGGCAAACTTTTTCTATGTTCTCCAGATCAGTGTGTTTTGTTCACCTTTCTCGCTTGTTTCCTTGCTTTTATTTTATTCATTGCTTTTGACTTCTACCTCTCAGTTTTGCACAGTTTGAACTGAGATGGACCATTACGACCCAAATGAAAGCTAATAAATGGCCAAAGTATAAATTACTGAAAGAAGCAAACAAAAGCTGAGCTTATTTCATGGGTAACTCAGACCTGCTGATAGTTTTATATATGCAGGTGAGAGCACTACTGGCTCCTGGTGAATATCCCTTTCCAGAAATGGGCTGTTTGAAGCAGAAACTCAAAGGGAAACTTGAGCTGTGTCAATCCATGTGAGCAGGAAAGCAACACACAGTTGCACAAGCCTCTGCCAAAAGAAAGAATTACATTTCATGGAGCTAGACTCTTTGGGATGTTTTCATTTCATTTTTATATCACTGCTGTGAGGCTCCTGCCCTTTCTCTGCTAAATGACCAGGATCCAGTTTCAAAGCTGGCTTTGTGAATGTCTCTGTGGCTAATGAGGATAACTTGAGGTGTGACATTGGCCATGCCAAGCTGTGCTTAACTGGAGATGCTCCTGCTTCCTTATCTTGTGTTTGTTAAAACTCTATTTCATCAAAGACTGTTTAGAGAGAGGCTGAAAATTGGATGCAAGGCTCTAGCAGCTGGATCAGCTCTGCAAAGTGCTTATCATGGATCTGTAGGCTTAGCTTTTTGGGTATCTTTTTTTTCTAACCCACCAATGCCAACTGTGAAGTAAAAAATATAATCTCCTTTGCATAGCCCATAAAGACAGGACCCAAAAAATGGCCCACTGCTTCTTACAAAGCTGGGGCATTGGCTATGCAAAGGGAGAGAGATTGTACTGGGGTTTGAAAATGAAGTGCTGGTACACACACACAAAATGTGTGTTCTGGAAGCCCTAGGAAAGAAACAGTTCAAGCAACTTGCTGTTCATACTCCCAGAAAGTCTTACAAGACCCTACACATGCACTGTGCAATGACAGGAATGGCAGGTGCTCATTTGGATTACAGATCACCCACCTCCACCTCAGAGGGAGTACTCAATCAGGAATGAGCTGTCCTCTCCTCTGAAAACCAGCCTTGGTACAGACATCAGGGAAATAAAGACCCTTCAAAGGCCAATATTTCAAAAATAACATTAGAAAAATGGGCTTGTTAGTTGGAATGGTCTCTCTTCTCCAAAGTCACAATATCTGTCTAAAGACAACAAGATGAGGCAGTGAATAAACTATCATTTTCTAGACCAGACAGCTCTGTGCCAGGTGAAATATTTCAAACTCTTCCTGACACAAAATGTCACAACTGATGTAAGTTTAAGTGGCCTCAGCTGTGGTCACGTCGTATATTCAAGCTTTGCCAAAAATACTGCAGTCCTTACAGACTGGGAGTGAAGAAGAAACGAATTTCTGTGGATGTAGAAGTATCCAAGAGCTGGAAATGCATTTCCTGTCTGCACAGATGGAATTGAAAGAGTTGTGAAAGTGTCACAAGGACTCTCATTTTCAAACACAGTTTTCTGAGAATTATTTCCCAGTGGGAAGGCATCTGAGTTGGGGTCCTGGACTATGGATTCAGTCCCCAGTCTGCCCAGGTGGGGCAAAACTCCTGGTCACAGCATGGACTGAAGTGATTTTAAACTGCCTAGATCAAACATCTGATTTTTACATGGCTAAAAATTTGCCAGCTGAATCCCATACATAGGGAAAGCAACTAAGGAGAAGGTTATGTTTGGCAGCTGAAGGGATAGGGAAGGTCAGAACAAATCCCACTTACTGGGAGGAGGCAAGGGCTGCTGGGGTGTCTTGTATGGACTGGCATTAGTGAGATACAGACCAAGTGCAATGGCCTGTGAATGGGGGTTTGACTGCTCAGGCAATATGACACCTTCAAACCTGTCCAGCAGTTTGTGTAACCACACCAGCCTTGCTCTGAATGGACTGACAGCTCCTCTCACACTGCTTTTAAGCAAGGTTCAACCTAAATCCTCCGCAAGCAACACAAGGCATGATTAAATATCTCAGCCATTCCCTTTGAAAATCCAGGCCTAGCCCTTTCTGTGCCTCAGTTTCTCCCTATAAAACAGAAATAACAAAGCTGCCTTTTTCCAAATCTCTGTGTTTATGAACAACACAGGACAGAACACCCTGGACAAGGCAGAGACAAAGAACTGGGTACAATGCAGCCCTGACCTCTGTCACAATGCAGGGACTCCTTGTCATCTCCTGTTTTGTCTGAAGGTGTGATCTGCCCCACTGCAAGCCAGAAATATGGGATCTAACTCTGTCTGCCCTCCCAGACCCAGATGCTCAGAGTCTGGCATACCTGGAGTGAGGAGGATAGCAAGTTTACAAGACTGCAGGATACTCTGCAAGTGCTCAACTGCAGGTGCCAGTCCCTGCCAAGCATTCTATTCATATCACATCCATTAGTTTCTGAATTAGCTTTCAGCTGCTTGGTTCTCCAAGCTCCTGCAGTTGAATCCCCCACTTGTACAGGAGCTCCCTTGGCTGCCTGGTGTCCCACCTTACTGCCTGCTGCATGAAGCGATCAGGATCCACCGCTGAAAATGTTGTCAGGACTGTCCCTGTGGGCACTCCTTCCTCCAGCCTGATTAACTTGTGGTTCGTGGGGAAATATGGTGCTTCGTTGACATCTGTGACTGAAATGGTGACTCCTGCTGTTGACTGGAAGGACATCTGGATGCCACTGGCCAGAGGAGCTTGGTTTGATACCATCACTGTCAGCATGAAAGCTCTGTTCATCTCGTAATCGACTGCCTAGAACAAACAAACAAGCAAGTATAGAGCCAAAAAGAGAGAGAAAAAAAAAATCTACCTTCTGGCTGAAAGCTGAGAGATTAGAAGGCAGATGATTTCAAAGTCATTGCCTCATCCTGTTTCCTCCTGAGCTCAGTTCTTTTGAAGGTGTAAGTCCAGACCAGCTTCAATCCAGTGGAGGATTTGGCCTTCCAGTGTTTTATGGGTCAAATAGTTTAAAAAGCCCCACAACATAAAAATTCCAAACAGCAGGGAGGATTTACCCTGTGTTTCATTCCAATGCTGTGTGGTTTCCAAAAGAGAACCTGCCTGTGAGCATGGACTGAACAAAGCCACCCTGGGCTGCTCTAATGCAACAGGTGGAGCCTGTTAAGAGGGATGGGACAGGTACTTAGCAGCAATATTAGCACTGAAAACTGCTGAATATGTAACTGGGATGGTCTGTGTGGACTCATGAGCCTGAAGCAATCTTCATTTTCCCTCTTAAAGGAGTTTAAAGGCAAACCTAGAACTACCAGGAACAGCACCTGGTCTGGCTAAGCAGGTGGTCCTTCCAGTGGGAGCTCTGGTCTCCTGCAAGGTGCCTCGTGATCTCCTGAGATTCTCTGCACACTCCCACAGCTGAGCTCTGCTGTTGGGAGATCACAGATCCCTTCTCAACACGCACATGAAAATGATGCGTCTCAGGAACCAGCCAGAGTGAAAAGCCTCTGCTGGCACAACTGACTGAAACCCAGTATAATAATAATTTCTAAGCCATCCCACTAATTATTATGAGGGAAGTTGCTAATCATCTGCCAGGGAGGCTTGAGTTATGCAGGATCACACCTCTGCTTGTTAAAAAATGCTTTGCCGTGATTTATAAATTTAGAGGCTCAACCATTCTCCCTAATACCTTCTCCAGAGCTGAGTCTGCACAGTGTAACTCACAGTGTAAAGCACTGCAGTTACACCGACTTTGGCAGGGCTGGGCTGATTTACATCAGCAAGATGTGGCTGCCACGTCCTGTTTAAACCCCAGTATTGTCAGGAGAGAAATCAAATCATAGGAGGCTACACGAGAGAAACAAATTTCAGGGGCAAAAGGTAAACCAGTGGAATCTCTATTCGATTGAAGTGCAAATGTTCCCATTGCTAAATGGTTTCCTGACAGGCAGGGCCAACATTTAATAAATAAAAGGAAGCATAAAGATTCCCAGTACACCCACCCGCGCTGACTCACGGACTTGTACCGCATTCAAAACTGATGCATGGTAAAAGTTCCCATTTAGACACTATTCAAGGCCTTGAAACAATTTGACTAATGCATTTCCTCAATTTCTTTTCACACCCTTCTCATTTATATTCCTCCAATCTTCACTCTTTGTGCTGTTTTCTTTCAAGGCTGGCCTGTTTGTAACCTGCCCACAGCCACTCTGCACCTCCCTCCCCACAGGGCTCAGAGGGAGCTGAAGGGCTGAGTGTGAGGAATGATGTGGAAACTGCCTGCTGATGATGCTCAGGACATACTGACCACACACATCTCTGCTAGGATGTGTGGTGTTTCCCCTCCTCACCCTGCCCCAACATCTAGAGCTGTTCACTCAGCTTTCTCCTCTATCTTCTGCGAGCAACAAAACCAGAGTTGCAGAAAAGCTGTGTGGAAGTTGGGGCTGGACTGGGATCATCCATCTCACAGGCTGTCCTGGTGGTATTAGTGCCCACCACACTTCAGACTGCAAGAGAGAGCTGATCTGACTCCATCTCTTCTGTGCCCATCTGAGTCCTGTATTTCACACATTTTGCTGAAAAAAAGCCCATGCTGTCCTGGCAGTGTTTGTGCTACTGACTCCCATGGGACAGCAGCCCCTTGCAGCAGACACAGTCCAGCCCTAAGGCAAAATGTATTTCACACCATAACAGGCAATTTCTACCAGACCAGTTCATACTTCTGCTCCCTAAAACTGCCTCCCTCTGAGGATAACAGTGCACAGAGCACTCTGTGTTCTTCACACTGTGCTAACCTCTTCCACCTCCCTGCACGTCACTGAAAATGCTGCATATTGGTCATCCAACATGGCTTTAGGGACATCTGGGACAAGGATGTGTTGGACTGTTGCCTACTTTTCATTTTCATGTCCAAGAAGGACTTGACATGAAATTAAATAGCAGCACTTTTGCAGATACCTCTTGTTGGATGTTCAGCATCTGATCTGGCACAAACAGCTGTGATGTATCCCCATAGAGATGCTGCACATCCTCCTTCACCAGCATCTCTGGCCTGGATGCAGCAGAGTGCTGCTGGGGGCTTTCCATGTGTTCTCCTTTTCTCAAGGTACTTTTAACTCAAGTGAACAAATTTGCCTGATGTTATTGTTGAGGCAAATAATAACTGAAGCTTCAGCAGCATCTCCATTATAAATTCACAGCTCTGATCCATGCAGAGTTTCTAATAACATTTTACTTAGCTGGCTGCCACAGGGCAGCCACTGCTGCTCCAGGAGATTGTCTTCAGACTCTGCAGTGTCTCATCTGAGTGGGAAGTTTCTCTCTCCCCTTGATCAAGGCTTTCTTTGAAGATTAGGGTCTTGCATGGTTATGGAAATGGTTTCGAAAGGCAAGAACAGAAAAGAAAAATGTTATGCTTTTGGTGATCAGACTGAAGCTGCAGATGGGGTTTTGCTGAGGGCAGCTGCAAAATGACCACCATGAGCATCTTCTGAACTCTAAGGGGCTTCTTGGTTTGGAAGCATTTCTGGCCCTCATTTCAGGCCCCCAAAGTGCTGGTTAAGCAGTAGGATTCTTCACAGAACACCTGTCCCTGTGCTGCTGCTGTGACTGCCATGGCCCAGATCCAAAGCCCTTGGCTTGAGGCAGTGGGGAGTTATGTATAAGGAGCTTTAAAGAGCCACATGAAAATCCAGCCATGCAGGGTCTGTTCATTACTTGTCTTAATTTTTTACCTGTGTTTTCAACCTACATCAGTGATCAAACCAGCAAGAGACTGCTCCCACACCACAAAGAGCAAGCTCTGACTGGCCACCCAGTCTGACGTGCATACATCCCTCAAATCTTTAAGCATATTCACTTATTAACAGAGAACAAAATATTTCAAAGGAGAAGGTGGAATCCTAAGAGTCTTCCCTTCTTCACCATGAAAATTTAATCACAAGCAATTTCATTCATTCTCCTTGCTGAAAATACACCAGAAAGCCTTCCGGCTTGAGAGGGGTAGGAAACTCTAGGTGCCCATGAGGATCAGGTGAGGTGATATAATGAAGACATCCAATGCAATTTCAAGCTCTGAACTCAGCTTGACAAGATCGGATTTCCATGTGGTTCTCTGCATTGTGATCACTGTGGGTTACACAGCAGTGGAAAGTCAACACCAGCATCAATGGTGTCTTGACAAATCTGCCCTGCTTTTTGCCTGCAAGTTCTGAATAAGGGATGGTTCATTATGCACAAGTCCTTGTGCAGCAGTGATGATCATGCAAATCCCCTGTTGTTCTCTTTGATGTGCCTTTAAACTACAGTCCTGACACTTTGCTAGATTAAGAATAAGGGGTCCTCCCTTGCTTGCAGTGAAAATGTTGGCATTTCAATTTCAGACTGGCTGCTGATGACAATGGAAGTTAAATTCTTGCATTTCACTTTGTTGATTGTGTTCTGCTTAAAGCAGAAAATATATGGATATGTGTATACTTACACACATATATGCATCCACATACACATGTGTCTAGAGCTACTGCTAAGCTTGAAGAGGTTCCGTAATGTTGCACCAGGTAAGGCTGTCAACCATCATTACAGAGCAATAAAGAGTGATAAATAAAAGGACCCTGCTGAAATACCATCTGGCAGGTAAGCTGATGTCTCCCTTGAAGTTCCAGGGAAGGAGCATCTGCAGGCACACACACATAGCCTGAGGGTCAGAGAACAGGACAGGCTCACAAGCTCACACGTTCCTACCAGCAGAACCTCATTGGCATTTCACTGATGTCATTTTTCCTAAGACCCAAACTGTGCACATTAAGAATGACTGCAACTTGTTTAGCTAATAAGAAGGATGCAGGGCTCTTTTTTTTCCCCCAACACAGAGCTATTCTTAAATCACCTTGATCTTTAAACATTAGTGTTTCATCCTAAGCTGTTGATTAAAACTTTTTTGTTAGAGAAGGCCAGACTTATCAGAAGAAGCTGGCTTTATCCATCACAGCAGGTATTAATCCTTCCCAGGTGCAGTGCACAGTGTGTGTTGTGCAGCTCCTACACATCACAACAGCCTCTGTGTGATGTCTTCACATTTTTTGTAGTCAGAGGGAGCACCCACAGGCATCTTATCTGGGAAGAGCTTCAGTGAATGCTGAAGGCATCCAGTGGTGTTCTGGCTGTGTGTAATGACTGCAGAAGAATTTACTGGCCTCAGAAACTGAAAGGGAAGCGAACACTCGAATGAAGATAAAGTCATGTTCTTTGGAGTCAAGGAAGGAAACACAATTTGATACTTGCTACAGCTATCTTGAGGATTCCAGGTCTACTAGTGGGTGGAGGGAAGAAGGGATGGTGGGTATTTATGGTCTTCTTTCTCAGAGTCTTTGGACAATATCCTCTGCTGATCTAATTTGTGGGGTGGCTTTCACTTGAGTGGAGCTATCCTGAGCTGAAGATCTGTCCCACACTCTGTTTATCACTTAACACTAGGAAAAGGAAAATTTCTCCAATGTTTTTCCTGCTAAGCAACTCAGTCAGAGGGACAAGTCTCCTTTCCTTCTGTTACCAGAAAATTCACTCCTCCTGAGATGTCTCCTACACAACCTGGTTTCACAGAGGATCACTTAACTAAGCCCTAAAGTGAAATAGTATCCCTGATTCACAGAAAACAAGGCAGTTTTCCAGCTCAAGAAGTGCAGGGCTATGCAGCCCAGGTCTGTTCCCTCTTACAGCGCTCAAAGAGCTCAGGAGGAGCAGGAGGTGGAGGTTAGGCTTGGGTGCAGAAAAGACCCTTCAGCACGTGAGACTTTTTGAAAGCTCATGGTGGGTTGGGCTGAGCTGGGAAACCCAGGATTATAGCCAGGGTATTCAGAACTTCTGCATGGAGAGAGGTAGCACACAACAGATGTGAACATTGGTGTTCCCAGTCAGAGGAGGCATGAAACAACTGCAGACTCCTGGCAATCCTTGTAGTCTTAGCTAGCTGAAAGGGTGGCACAGAGATTTGCTTTGGCTTCTCCTTACCTTCACAACAGTCACCATGCCCTCATTGGTGACAGGGTCTGTCCGGATGGTGAAGTGGCCGGAGGGGTCCCCACTGATGATGCGGTAAATGGCATTCCAGTTGGGAGAGTGAGGTTGGTCCCGGTCCATCACAGTCAAGTTTGCCACCACAACCTCCACTCTGTTCTCAGGAACTTCTCCTGAATACTGCAAATAAAAGACAAGAGCAGTCACAGTGGGAGTTTTCTGTCAGTCCTCATGGCTATCTCCCTCTCCCCTACATCTCCACACCAACTGGGAAATCAGCCCCAAGTAGAAGACCATGAGCATGGCATCTCTTTCTCACTTTAGGTTTTCCTATTTTTTTATCTTTGAATACTTTTTCAAACCTTCCAACCCAAAGGAGAACAAACCTGCTATCCCCCAGTCACTGCCCAAGCTTCAGCAAATGCTCCAAGGGACCAAAGAGAAAAAGTTCCTGATATTCTCATTCAGTGACTGCAACCAGAGAGTTAATTGCCAACAGCAGGGGAAAATGGCAGTCTAAAATGTCTAAATTTTTTTGGATGACTATATTCCTTTATCCCAAGGTATTTTGCCTCACTCAAATTTCAGTGATGGCATTTTATTGCTTCTTCAGTGATTTTTACTTCATTTTCTTTCTTTCTCACCCTTGATTTGATTTTGTCTCATTATTTAAAGTGTTTCTTGTGATTTTGCCACAGCCTTTCCTGGTGCTTAATTCTCTCATTTAGCACTGATTTTCATGGAGCATGTCTCGTTCAGGCATATCCTGACACATTAGCTGCATTCTTTTCTGCTTTCCACTCCCTGATTTATCGCACGGCTGCTCAGGGATCTTGGCCTGTGAATACTTCCAGTGTTTGGGGCTCAAAAAGCTGCCAGTAAGACACATTCCCAAATTTTCAACTGTCCTCATCTCTCAGAATCGCCTATTAGCAGCACTTGCAAATCATCACTCTGATTGACATATGGCAAATTAAACACTGGGGAAACGCCGGGAGCGGCTGGCTCGGAGTCTGCAATGAAATCCTGGCCCCAAACTGCAGGAGCAGAGCACTTCTAAAATCTGGCCTTTGGTGTGCACCAATGCCAGGTTGTGCAAATGATAATAAATCATTCCTTTGTTAGCACAAGAGTCAGTTTTCCTTCCTAACCCATCCCCATCCATTGGCATCTTTCAGTTACGGATGCTTATACTAAGTATATATTATTTCACCACTGACAGCAAAAATATTCACTCTGCCGTATGCTAATGTAAATTTAAATTTGCCCTTTAGTGGTATCCAGAATGGCATTTTGCCCTCTTTTCTGTTATGCACCTGTCCTAAACAAGTTTTCATTAGTGAATGCAGATGGCATCTCTTTCCAGCCATGGTGAGTGGTGGGGAAGAACAGTGGGAAGCTGCAGGATAATTCTAATTCCAGTACACGCTACAGCTCTTCTTTTCTCTTTATTTCCCATGATTTCACTTGTTCTTTACCCATTCTCTCACCCAATTTGGAGTCTCTGCGGCGCACAGCTTAAGCAGGGGAAATATCATATGGAAATTTATCAAAAGCCTCTTGAAAAATCCATTAGATTAAGTCATATGTACACTCTATTATCAACCTTGTCTGAAACCCACTGCAAAGAACTGAAGGAGATTAGTTAAACAGGATCGTCTCTTCCTAAATCCACACTAGTTATCACCCATTACATTAAATTAATGTTGTATGGCACGGCAGCAGTGACAAGCTGACAAGCCCCCAGTCTCTTCCTTCTAGGACATGGCTGCACTGCTGACAACAAGGTATCATATTGTAATTCCAAAGGAGTTAAGCACTTTGTGAAAGCATCTCAAATCTTTGACCCAGGACCTGTTTTTTTTGTGTGTCTGTCACTACTAGGCTTATTCCCTGCAGAACCAGACAGAACTAACTCATCAAGACTTAGCCATCAGGTGTGTTTGAGACATTTAAGAGGGTCAGTCCTACAGGCTGCTGAATACTTTTAATAAGTCATAACCCAAGTGCTGCCAATGAGTTTGGATTACATGGCAAAGTCACACACAATCACCACAGGTTTTACAGCAGCTTCAGTAACAGCCATCACAACATCCATTTTCAGCCTGTAGCTATAAAGCTTAGCACATGATATATTTTAAAATACAAGGTGTATCAAAAATTTTAAATACAAAAGCACATGCCAATATAAAGCCTGGAGGGAGATTGAAACAGCCTATAAAGCTCTTCCATTAGGGTAAATACCACAATGCTTGGCAAATACTGGGCAACCCAGGAGCTCATCCAGTTGTTGTTGACATCTATTAGGTATAACTAGGAAATTATTAGTCCTAAGCAACACTGAGGGTGGATATTGCCTATTATGCTTATAAAGCAAAGTATTTTTCTGATAAGAACAGAGCACCCTCACTGGAATCAAAGGAGCCATCCAAAGCTATTCAGGGTAAGAAGAAAGTCTTGAAGAGATGTGCCATGAGAAACAGAACAATTTTCATCAGCTACACATCAGCAGCTACTGGGAATTCAAATGGGAGCCTGACTTTCCTCCTTCTCACACTCCCCCACTATCATTATTCCAGGAAAATGCTGTAATGTGTATTGTCCACAATTGTCTTTACCTTTAATAAAATTAAGTAATGACATTAAATTACACCTGCTAGAGAAAGGATGGCAGCTCAAAGCTACCCACACTTCTTTAATGTCATTCCCTCCCTACTCTGGAGTAATTCAGGATAATGAACATCTTTCACTATGCTGCTTTCCAGCATTCCCTCTGCTCTAAGTTCTCTTTCATAAGATTACAATTGATTTTCAAATAAAGAGAAGCATATCTATTCAAACAAGGTAAACCAATGGGCAAAGGAAGAGCTGCTGGAGTAAACACAAGATTGATAATGCAGTGCTTGACCTATATCTGTAGCATTTACTCACATTCCCCTGTATTTCATTCAGCTTCACTTTCAATTGTTGCATTGAGGTCCTTAATTTCTGGAGTGATTTTTAAAGCCCATTCACAAGGATTTCCATGGCTGATTGTTAGACACTTTGCTTCCCTTCTCACATAAAGATTTGTTCTGAAACTGGCACATTCTTAAATCCTTAAATTCTGTAGTGTCTTTTATGTTTCCCTCCCATAAAAGCCTGTGCTGGCAAAAGTCCTTCTCCCACTCCTCTGGAGCTGACCTGTCTGAAGTTATACCTTGCTGAAAAGGCAATAATTCATTCTGACTTTCGGGTTGCATCAGATGGTACTAAAATTGTTTAATCCCAGAGTCTGTCTTTCGTCTGACTTGTACCTGACTGCACATAAACACGCAGACAAATATCTTTCTGGAGGAGAAAGAGATTGATGTGGGGGACAAATGATGAATTCACACCATGACTTGACTTGGTGCAATAAATCTGGAGTCTGGGCCGTGAAGCCATGCACAGCTGAGTCAAACCAATTAGCTCACTGCAGCCACTCCTAGGAAGGTGTGGGATTGAGATGGATGAACACACAGATAATTATTCAGCCTTCCTTCTAAAGGGAATTCCTCTTTTCCAGGCTTCTTACTTTTTTTTTTTCCTAAGTGGTTTTGCTAAAAAGCTGTGAAAGTATAGATTTGTTCACATGAATGTCTGCAGGATCTTTCTCTTGTCTCCAAGATTCACTAATGATTACACAACATTTATTCCAGGCAGGAGTAGTTTATGAAGGCTGAATTGCCTGGAGAAATAGTGTTCCATGACTTTTAGCTATGGATTAATGCAGAAGAATAAGGGCATCTCAGTCCTCTTACTAGACTTATTAGGTTTACCTTTTCTGCATTACATTTAACAAAGATACTTGAATAGCAAGAAAATTAATAAACAAATGTGGTCTGGTTGCAGCAATGTGTGTAAAATGTGAAAAAAAAAAAGATGAAAATCTCCTAATAAATCATTAATTGTGATGTGCCTGCCCAACTGCAGCACAGAAAGAAGCAAATGCCATCCTAATTGATTGCTTCTTATTCCATCTTTATAGGCCTGCATTTTTTATTGTGGGGGTTGAATAAGCCCAGAGGTGTAAAAAACCTGTATATTGTACTCTGTGTATCTGCCAACTTGATATTTAGATCAATAACCCTCTTTCCCCCCCCCCTCTACTCCTACTACTGGTAATTTAGCTTTTCTTCCTAGCAGCTTAATTGCTGTTTTCTTAAGCCTTACTATCAATTCTCTGACCTTTAATTTCCAATATCATTTGCTGTACTGTGCTGGGGCTGCAAGTTATCCCAGCTCCTCTGCACCATGCAAGTCAGACTTTGGATCTCAGCTACTATGACACTCAACCAGAGACCACCAGACTCTCCCTCCACTGTTGTCTTTGTGCAACAGAGACCACAAACTCACACTTGAATTGCCACAAAACCTCCATAAAGTCAACCTTATTTTGCAAATCAAGTTTTGAAAAGCTCATTTCTTAATCATATTTTATTAAGCAACTACTCACTCTGGTGAAGTCTTCAGTGATGACCACCTTCTACTGATGTCCTCACCCCTTTTTGAGGCTACTCCATGTTACACCAACCTCTCTGTTAGCCTCTTGGCTGTTGGTTTTTC
The DNA here is from genome assembly GCF_000695815.1 of Acanthisitta chloris. Lineage (NCBI taxonomy): Eukaryota > Metazoa > Chordata > Aves > Passeriformes > Acanthisittidae > Acanthisitta > Acanthisitta chloris. Next base: position 27,876 of record NW_008663510.1, read on the forward strand.
AGGCTCATGCCCAAAACATCCCTGCACTGCAGCATCCCTTCTTCAATGTCACATCCACTTGGATCTACTCCACAGTCCATCCATGTATGCATTCATACTTCAGACTAGTTATATGCCATGTGGCAAACACTTCCCAAAATGTTCTCTACAAAGCCCAAGGTGCTCTTGCCAGCTCACAGCTTTGCTCCTCTGGTACGAGGCCCAGCTGTCATCAGGCTCATTCAGAAAGGAGCTGCTCAGACTGCAGGCAGCAGCTCATGGTGGTCAGCAGGAGTCAGCCTGGCCCAGCTGAGGGAAGGGCATGCCAGTCAGCACACCAGCTTTTAAAGGATGCTTTGGAAGTTTTGCCTTTGACCTCAGCAGTTTGTGCTGTTCAAAGGTCTCACCTGCCTGCAAAGGAGCCCTCTCAGCTCTGTGCATGGTGTGGTGGAGCCAGGGAGTTTGTAGAGGAACTTTGAGTGATCCTCAGTGTGGTCTCAAAGTGCTGGTTGCACTGTGAGTTTGAAAAACAACAGCAAGCTCTAAAGTTTGGTATTTCTGAAGCTGATCTCATGATGAGGTGTAGACAACTCCACCACATTCCTGACTTGGGTGACAGCCACTGGCCTTATGCTTTGTCTTCACTGGCATTATTTTTCAAAAGCTCAAGTGATGACTAATTTTGGATTAATATACAAGTTTTACTCTTTGACTATGAAGGCAAAGCAGGAACAGAGGAGAATAAAGCAATACCCTCTCTTTCAGAAGCAGCAAAAGAAAACCCTCTCACTTCAGACTCTGATGTGAGGAAGGAACGTGGAGATTTCACCTTGGTTCAAAGACTTAAAGTACTTGCTAGGAGTTCAGAGCACATAATAGTAAAAGGATATTAAAAAAAAAAAAAGAAGTTTGCATGTCTGACAATGAGCACTAATTTTTTTTCATTATCAGATGTTACATTCTTGTGACAGTATGAAAAGATGCCACAGAAATGATGACACAAGACACCACTCTCCTGCAAGATAACCATTTCCAGATAAATATATCTTAAGAAATGAGGTTTGAAGTTTGCATAGAAATTTAGATATTTTATAAAAATGCATTACAACACAAAGGAGCTTTTTACAACATCCATATGAAAGGTTTAAAAAGAGATTAAAATTATGTCCTTGGAAAGGCATAGAGCCTTGTCAAGAAAAAGAAATTTCTACATTAACCCCGTGTAGGAAAGTTGTACTTTATCTGTATTTCAAAGGCTATAAAGAAGCACTTTAATCAACCTACTTGACTTTGGGGACTTGCACATCTCACTGAAACTCATGAAATCTGGCAGAGTGTGGTTTCCAGAACACAAAAGCCTTTAATCCGTAAACCAGCACTCTTGTACATTCAAATCCTGATACTATCTCCTTGTTAGGAAGTAAAATTGTGAATTTATCCAAAATGGGATCTCATCTCGTCTAAATGATGTAGCCTTTGCAACAGTGACCTTTAACAGTGGTTATACTCAACAATAAAAGATTTTATGTCAGGAGCCAGTGGAAACAGTATATGTTAAAATTCCAATCTGATAGCACAGCCTTTTATTTCCCAGTTTTAGACAAGGATCCTTTGAACATTTCATTTGCTCTCTTGTCTAACATACCTTTGTTTCTTGCCTACGGAATGAACAGCAGGAAAAGGTGGCTGATACTTTTCTGCAGTCTGGTTGATTGTCAGGTGTAATTAGCAATGCTCTCTTTTAAATAGAGACATAGATTTTAAAACAGCTGGAACTGCCTACAAAGCCTCATTCTTTAAAAAACCCAAACCCTTATATACATCCATCTATAGAATAGAACACTTTGGCACAGATACATCATGGCTTTACCGTGGTTGACAGCCCTATGCTTCCCTTCAGCTGCAAACCAAAGGCTAAAGTGACTTGCCTGTCTCTTGAGGCAGTTGTAGAATGGGCTGGAGCTGTGCCCTGTGCTGGGGCAGGATCTTGAGAACATCATTATTTCATGTGTTACTTGATAAATCCATTAGGTCAGCCTGGATTAGTCTATTGATCTCCCCAGTGCATTGTCACATAGCCCTGTGATCCTTGCTGAGTTATGGAGATGGAAAAGCTCCTGGATGGGAAGTCTGGCAGAGAACAGTGCTCTGGGGTGAGCTGGATCACCAGCACAGCTCTTCCCCAGGCTCTGCCTGTGTCAGCTTCAACTGAGGAACCTGAATGGGTTTGTATGGCTGGGGAAAAACAGGCCAAAAGAACAACCAAATGTGAAGCTTCACCACCTCAAGGGCCAACAAGGGTTTGGATACACTGACCCTGAACTGCCAAAGCAGCACCAGCACCCTGTGCATGCCCTAGCATGGCAAGGGAGTCAGGCTGCCTCATTCACCCTTACTCTCTAAAATAACCATCTTAAAAGAGAGTGAAATTCATGCACTTGTTTGCATTTCAAGCCTCCCATTTTCTTCTCCTCCTTCTTCAAACTGCAAAGCAGCAAATAACAACGTTGGTTTTGAACGAAGCTTTGGAAACATATTTTTCCTGTTTTATGTGTAAATCAGGGCAACAAAAACTGTGTGACAGAGTTCAGCTCCTGAGGAGCAAAATGTACTCTGCAGGTCTGGCTGTATTTCTTGATGAAATGTGTATAGAAGAGGATGTTTCAATTCAGGCACCTGTAATAAAGTTTCATAAAGAAGGGCCTTAAGCTGATAAGTCTGGTTTAGGATTTTCTTATTAACTGCCCATTCCTCATAATGAGTTTTTAATTTAATTTTTTCCAGATTCGAAAGCATATAAAAGCTGCTCATGTGCCTTTGGGATGTGAAGACGGATATTTGGGAAAGGGAGAATTTTTAAGAGAACTGAAAGCGAATTTTTTATGTACACTATAATCCTGCTATTGAGATTTTAAACAAGTTTCCTGCTCAGCACAGCTCAGCCTATCTGCACACTGACTCCTGCTCAAACCTCCTCTGCACTGCAACTGAAATCTCTGTTGTTTCCAAATTATTTTCATCAGTAGATATTGGAACATCACAGTGAGGTACTGGAAAACCTCAAGGTCTGCTCATAAACAGAGTTCCTGACTGGACAGAGCATCCTTGTAGGAGAAAGGCATTGAAGCAGATGTGTTACTCTAAAAGTGCTGCTGCTGTGGTTTAAAGATGTGCTCTGAGCTGGTGTCACAATGGCCAATTTTTTATGTCCTTACTGATAACTCAAATGTAATGGCAATGCTGCCAGTGGGGTGAGAGCTTGAACCCACAGGACAGTTGTGTGCTGGGGTTTCTACAGGAAGGGATGGAGTACCTAAAACCACAGAATCATGAAATGGTTGGGGTTGGAAGTGACCTTTAAATGTCACCTAGTCCAACCCCCTGCTATGAGCAGGGACATCTTCAACTCGGTGACTATCTGGGGTTCTAGAGAAATGTTTGGCTGCTTCTAGTAACTCAGAGCACAGAGAAGACTAAATTAAATGCTGTGTAATCATCAGACTTGCCATGAAAATGAGGCTTCTTGTGGAAATTTTGTTTACAACAGGAAAGTCACAGCACATGGAGCAGAGAAATGCAGTGAGAAACAGGAGGCTATGGGGTCAAAGAAAAGATGGAGCCACTAGATAATTGTAAATTTAGTAAATAAACCATTATTATTTATTCACTGTTGCTTTCTAGCAATTAAAACCTGTTATTGCACTAAGATGAACAGCATGAAAAATTCTACCGTGCTCAAGAAAACTATGTGAAATCTTTCAACCATTCTCTGATTTTAACTCTGGCTGTTCTCTGTGTTGTGACCCTTTCTTCTACAGCTGGGAAGCATTGAGACATCCTGGACAGTTAGAAATATTTGATAAGAGAAAACTCACAGCATTACCAAATCCTTTGCTAAATCTCCCTTTGCTTTTTTTTTCATTTTCCCCCCAGTATGTCACTAAAGATTTCATAAATGAAATGTGCTTAATGAAATTCCAGATATATATCCTCTTAAAATGACAACCCTCAGAAGCAACTGGGTTTTTTTTAAGGCAACAGAATAGTGAAGAATTAAAAACCTGCCGACCCAAGGAAGTTAGCCAACCTCAGGAGGGGATTTATTTCAGTGCCATACAATAATGGAGTTACAGAGTGTATTTAAATTTGTCAGCCTTGCTCAGTGCCTGAGATGCTGTGTACTTTTAAGATAATGAAATAATCCACTACAAATGGATATTTGCCTGGGACATCTGACAGATGTGGAGATGGTTCAGCCAGGGCTGTGTGGATGTCCAGCCTAACCAGAGACCTCCCAGGTAGTGCTGGGTGTCTACATGCAGACAACTGAATTGGGGTCTCCAAGGCCAGGTCTGAGCTCAGGAGAAGAATCAGGATGTTTAATATATAACTAAGAGCAGAAAGAAGTAAAAAATCTGGAAGGAACCAACTAAATTTGAGAGAAATATTACAGGTGGAGAAATATCAGACAGGAAATGTGGCATGGATAGGTATGTGATCTCTCATCAATGTCTGATTTCTCCTTGAAATTTTAGCTTGACTGATGTACCAGAGATGACAGCAACAGTGTCTAATCCACACCCATGAATCTGGTGGTGTGGTGATTTCCATCACACCACATCACAGAGTAACAAGGGTATTTCTCTGCTGATGTTTCCTTTGGCAACAGATTCTGCCAGTGAGATCAGCTGTGTCACACCTCTTTGCACACAAGTAGCTCACACCTGCCCTGGAACTTTCTTCTCACTGACCAATTCCTCCACAGCACCATAAAAAGCATGGGGAGGGGATGTGGTCTACAGCTTCTCCCTCCTGATTCCATACAGATTAAACAGGCAAGGAGAAGGAGAAGTCCCTGCTAAATGTGACATTACATGAGGAGACAGCACTGCCAGATGCTGCAGATGAGAAGGCTCATGACAAATGGGTTATGGCAAGCAATCATACCACATGGGCTGGGCATGGTCATGCCAGTGTACAGGTATAGTCTGTGCTTTGAGAATATTCACCCAACTGCATAAACCAACAAAATCAGCATGTTAGAAAATCAAACATCAAAGTGAATTGTTACGTATCACCACGATGCTGATGCTGTATGTGCACGTGCTGATCAGCCCCATGAATGACAGCTGCTAGGAGGACTGTAAAGACAGGAGAGCATTGTGCTCTGTGTTAGAGGTGGGATATATGCAGGAAGGACATGGATACAAAGCTGTGTTGTTACTCCAGATTCTGTATCCCATGTGGTGCTGCAGCTCTAACCGGCTGAGGTTACACTCATCATCGTGCAGAGGTTGTATTATTCTTGATTTTACACCAAGGAGTACACATGTCCAATCTGAGAGGGACCAATAGAGTATTTTTTCATGCACCTCCCCCCCTCCCTTTTTTTTTTTTGGGTTACATGAAAATGAAATCCATAATGGAACTATCATGCCCATATTTTTTAATCGCTGGTCTTTGGCAATTTTAAACTCTGAGGTCTGAAAAATTCATTACTACTAACTTCCATCAAGGGTGTTCCTGAAACCAAAATTACTTAATCAACTCAATTTAGCTTCTTGTGTAGACCTAATTCAGAAAAACTTTATCTTCTTGAATTGTTATTGCAATTAATTTCCCCCCCCCCTTTTTCTGCAGCAGACGACATTTCAGTAATTAGATATTTTATAAAAATGAGTTATTCATTCAGAATAGCTTCACTTTTATATTTGATTAATCATGTTACCACTGAGGTCTGGGTTTTGTCTCCAAGGAAAGTTTAATGACCTCATTTTAATCCTTCTTTTAACCACCAGGCAGGTATCAATGAAGAGAAATAAAATTATCTTCTTTTTTCTTTTTCTCTCTCTTTTTTTTTTTTTTTTTTTGTGCAATATCAAGATTACATTTGATGTTTTTTTTTCCTGTGTGACTGACCCATTTACAAGGAAGAATCTAGCTGATTCCAATTAGGTTCAGGACAGAATCAGGCTAAACAGAGCCTTGAACTGTGCCCTAGTAACTAATGCTCAGTGTAATGGAGAGGAACCAGAACTGTTTCACCACGTGGCAGTCAGTTTAAAGAACTGTACATGATTAATTTGGTGATAATTTGAAAATGAATGTACTGAAAGGAAATAAACAAAACAAAAGCCACTGTAAATTTAGGGTTTGATTAATGGGGTCTATTAGTAAGAGACTTCTATCAAGGAGATGACTTTTTTTTTAATATATCAATGCATACATACTCACACAACGTAATGGAATAATTCATATAAACCACAATATATCTGGAAGTAGAGACTTGGATATGATTGATGACTGTTTGCCTTGCATCAGCATCTATCTATGCTTTGGCTCCAGCTATATGCACATCTATATTTGTGTATTTATGCATATACATCTTTGTATCTCTATCCATTTTGCAGACTACACTAAGCAGTCTCAAAGGTATTTCATCCTTTCTGTCATATGTTACACTGCTGTAAAGGCTTAGCAGACATCACAGAAGAGGCTGATGCTTTTTTCATTAAGACATGAGGAATTATTGTTTTCTCATAAAGTGAGAAATATCTTTCATTTTAGATAAAAGAGGTGATAAAATAAAGAACAAAAGTTGAGGATCCATATGAGAGTACGAAGCATGTCTTGTGTTCCTTAGTGCTGCATTGAAAGGGCCTCCAGGCACCTGAAGATGCTGTGCCTGGGAAAGCCACACTGCTCACAGCAAATCTGTACCCTGAGCTGGGGATTGCCCTCATTCTTCAACAGAGTACAACTGTGCAGGCATCACACTTCCTAAGCTCCCTTGGACAGGCTTTGCATTGAGGTAGGGATCCAACTCCAAAGGTCAGTTTGACTCAAAAGGCAGGTCAGGATGTAAATAATTTCTATGAGTATATGTACATACTCTCCTAACCACAGTTAACCTGCATGTCTGCAGTGCAAATCCCCTGGTATTATTGCAGTGAGTCCTGGGCAAGGCTGAGACAGGATGGGAAGAACAAGTATTGTTTCTGCTACCTCTTGACCTAACATCCTTAATCTAATTCATTGTTCATGGCAAAGGTTTTCATTGGGACCTGCAATGAGAGGCAGAAAGCACATTTCAGATTCTAACCACTGAGCTCTTACTGAGGAAAACTAAACAGATTTGTAGTTTTTAAGACTTCACTGACTATACATTTAATGGAAATGCACACAGAATTAGGCAGATGCTCCTGTACCTAAATCCTACTGGGCATGTTCAATTCACTTGAATATAATAATTTATTTCTGTTAGAGGGTGACAGCTCTATAGCAGCACAGGCTTCGCTGGGTAGTTTGGCTGAGCCTCGTTTTGATTGGAAAATTGCAAGTGAGCACGGTCACCCGGGATTTTCCATGAAAGCACAATTGATTTTTAACAATAAAGCCTGTCTGCAGGACCGTACAGAACTCCTGGGTTCATCTTCAGCTGTAAAACAACACAGTCCTGTACATTCTCTCACCATCGTATTAAGTCTTTCCCTTTACCAGCTCTGACCTGTGCAATCAACCTGATTTCTGCCTCTTGTGACAACTGCCTCTAAATTATGCCATGGACATAGTTTTGATGATTTAAAAATACTGTAGGATCCAGGCTAATCTACCTTCAAATATCATTGTCGACTTGCTGTGAATGGCACAGGTGTAACGTCAGAGACCGTGAGATCTGAATGGGCAACTGCATATGCAGCTTTAGTCTATACACTGGCAAATCAGGGACACAGTGCTCAAGATTAAAGCCCTTGATCTTTTCCAGTGTCTGGATTAGGGAGGAGGCAGATGGACACGTGCTCACGGAGATAGTCAGCTACCCACTTTCACTAGTTTTTCCTGGATGAGCCTGGTAAGTCCTCTTTTTAGGAAGCCCATGGTATGCATCCTGGTCCAAATTTCTGCCTGCAGGAAATCCCACTGACATCTCATTCTCCCTTCACAGAGCAAGATTAATTTGTAAAACATGAGCATGCAAGGGATTGCTCACAACACTCACATGTACCAAATGCTATGCTTCCGGTCTGCCTATAAATGTGCTTAGGAAAGCCCAAGGCAGGCTGACGTGGATTCTGATTTTGGTTGCCTACAACCATTAAATATAATTTTTCCAAAGTAGTCTTATTTACATCTCTGCATCACAATCATTTGGAAGCCACAATCTTTCAGCCTGAAGGAAATGCTGAGGGTTTTCCCTGCTACTATGCTATTTTGGAACTCACCGTTAAAAACAGAGGTCAGCAGTATTTGACTCGGGGGCGAAGCTTTCACCCCAAGCTTTGCCTTTTGCAAAAAAATGTCACATTTTTACATTTCTCATCAGCTATTTCTGCAGCTCTGGGCAGTGCTGCTCTTGCATAGGTTGATGCACAGCTATATTCTGTCCTCACACAATGAATGTGAGAACAAACACACACACAGAACAAGGAATACAATTTTGGGTTATGCTTGTTTGTTTTTCCACAATTTTGGCAAGTTCACAGAGCAGGAGGCTGAGTGAGTGCTATGCCATGGCTGTGAAAAAGGAAATGTGCTCTTGTACAAGGCACTGAAACTGGATTACTATATCCAAATTGGGTCAGAATAAAGATAACTGAGCAGAGCATGGAGCACAGCAGGGTTAGCAAGATAACCACGGAATGGGAAGCTGTAAAGTAAAAAGGGTTGAAGGATCTTGGCTTGTTTTGCTTTACAAAATGATGTACAGTAGTAAATTAGGGTGGAGACGTGAGAGAAAACGGGGAAGAAACATCAAAACAGGAGAAGGAAGAACTATTTCTGTTAAAGGCCAACACCAGCATGGCAGTGATGCTCTGAGAGCCTGCATCACTCTCACATTCCAAAGCACTTGGAGTGGGCTCATTGACATCTCCTGTAGTACTTGGAGCAAGGAAAATACCTGCACAGACAAAGATCAGACATTTTTGGCAGTATGGTGCCAAAACCAAGAAGCCCTTTTAACTTGGGTCTCTCTCCGTGTACTTTTGTTCAGGAAACACTGAGCTCTGCAGTGCAGATTCCACTGGTGCCTGATCCAGCCCAGCACGAGCCAGGTTACTAACATCACTGCAGCAGCCAGAGATGAGTCTGGTCTGACAGTATTAATTAAACAGGCCAGTTAAAAACTGGCAAGAACTGCTTTTTTTCTGATGTACAAGGACTTGCTCCTCCACTGATTAGCCAAATCCATGTTGTAACCAGATTAACCTTACCCAGCAACACATCCCTTTGTGCTCCAATATGAGCATCTCTGTATGCAGGGTTAGTCCATACCAGCTCCTCTGCTTTGAGCTCAGTCTTTGGCCAGATGGCCTTTCCCAGGCCAGCAAGAACCACCACTGCCTGGGCACTGTGAGCTGGAAAACACTCACCCATGTCCAATAGTCCAGACTTAAACATTTGGAGCTGTTCCTAACTGGAGTCAGCACCAGGATTAGCCAGCAAGGCAGTGAGACAGGGAAGGGGATGCAGTCCAAGAGCTGCCTCTTTAAAACAGACTCCACTGGGATTCAGCTTTTTCAGAGGAGATTCTCAAAGCGGTGCCAAAGGGCAAATTTTAAAGTAGCTTTAAATAAGACCTCCTAAGGCTCAGGAGCTTAAAGAACTTGAATAGCTCAGGGTTTTTTCCCCTTTCTTCCCTCCCCCCTCTCCTTTCTTTTTTTTGGAGAGGTTGATTGCCAGGCAGGTTTTCCCAAGAACCTACCAGCTCAAGTGATCATGAACACTTTAGCCCTGTGAAATAATATTTCTCTTCCATGGGCTACTATAAAAACAAGTTCTGCACAGTAGGCAAATTTAAAATAACTTTTAATTAACATTTCAGACACAGAAGTCTGATCATGCAAATTCATCTGCGTCTCCTCTCTGCGCCTGATTGTTCCTGATTGAATAAGATAAAAATAGACTTTGTATGAGTCAAGTGTAGGCATGGATTTCTTTCACTTCTCCTCCCCTCTGATTATGCATTTTCTTAGATAAAGTGGAAATCCTTGGATGGCTATTAACAGTATCATGGGTCAGACTGGAAAGGGCATGCTGCCTGAGAGGAGTTAAAGATTTCACTGGAATTAAAGGCGTTCCTTCTGTGAACAAAAAAAAGATGCTTCAGCCTAAGATAAAACCTCACCTGAGACTCTCCAGCACTGTTCTGTCTCAGCTGACTTATAATCTCTGAGATACCAACACTAATTTCATTGCACCCCCTGTATCTGTGGTGAGCATCTGAGGTGAGCATCTGGCCAGAGGCTAGGGATCAATATTAATATGGAAAGAATACAATTCACTTGCACACAAGAGATAAATATTTGAAGGGAGGCTGAGGAATTTCCACACAATTAAGCCATGTCAGAGGACACGACCCTGTTATGAGTAACAGGGACTCTGGATAATGAAGGGCACACTGATACCTTTATCTTTTAACAGTAACAGAGCCAGTTTCTCAGTAAAACTTCCTATGAAGTCTTTGTAACACAGTCCAGTTGAAATGTCAGTATTTTACACCAGCTGATGGTTTGTCAGATGCAAAACCCACCAAAAATGCCAGGACAATGAACAAACACAACTAACCACTCTCCAAGAGCCATGGAAAACTTGGGCATGGTGGATTAAACTAGCCCTTTCTATGACATCTGACCCAGAGCCTGTGGGTACAAGGTAGTTGGGCACATCACAGTTGGTGTTACCTTTGCTTGCACCTCTGCTCTTTGGCAGAGGGAAGAACTGCCTCCCTCCATTTATTGCAAGTAACAATATCACATGAAGAACACAACACAACACAACAAGCAGGCTGAAGTCCCTTAGCTAGACAAAAGAGCATTCCCTGGGTCACAGCCCTTCACTGAATCATTAAAATTGCCCCAAACTGCTGCCTGTGATATTTATGGCATTTCAGAGGATGTTTCACTTCTCTGGCGTTTCTCATGAGACACTTCCCCACCGTTGGCTGCTCTCTGATGCTCCTCAGCACAGGCAGGTAGCACTGCAGATCAAGAAAACATTCACCATCGCAAAAAACAGAGCTGGAAAGGACTAGAGGAAGGGCCTGGTCCAGTGCCTCACAATTCGATGCAGGTCCTGGTCACAACCACCAGGACTGGTCATGGCTTGCTGATGGGGACTGGACTTAGAGTTGACAGCAGACTTGAGTTCGAAGTTGTTTCATCCAGAGACTGTGATTTCCTCCCTCCCATATAATTTCTGAATCCTTGTATGGGAAGGTGGGGCTGCTTCCTCCCCTGCTGTTACACAGGACCTTCCCCAGCCTTTCAGGTGATGGACCAAAGGCTCTGAAACCCATTTTCACATAAGCACCCAAGCATTCTAGAGTTTTCCTGAGTATCTTCAGTTTGTACATTTAAGGATCTTCTGTGCCATTTTAGTGCTCTTTTTCCACTTCTTATCCAGCACTACATTTTGATGACAGCCCATCTGGTATTTTGGATATCTGCAGGTCACCCACTCTGATGGACGTGTCATTTTGGCATTCTTGTGCCTGTGCCTGAACTTCCACATGGTCCACACACACAGTCTCTTCCCTCCCTGCACTGTGTTCCTCGACTACAGATGTGACCTGACTTTCCTGACCATTGCAGTGGCTGGTTTCTTCTCTCCCATCCCGTTGTTAAATTTTACACAGCAACATTAATTTCTGCTGCTGAATACAAAAACATGGTGCAGTGTCCTCCTGAGCTACATTCCTATCCAGAAACGATTAAGTCTAAAACCACCCTGGCTGAATGACAGGTAATTTAGGAGCACTATAGGGTGGGCTTTTGTATCTGTCTGGGATGAACACAGTTCCTGAGTTCCTCTCATCTGGCAGCTTTCCAAGTGCAAACCACAATTTCAGTTATTCAGCCTATTTTGTTTTTACAACAGCATCTCAATAAAGAAATATTTAAAATGAAAATATGCAGTATCTCTCCAAACAGTCCACAGGCTTAAGAGGCCATGGGTTTTCTTACCCTCTGAGGAGCTGTAGATTTCCTGGAAAGTGATTTTTGCTATGTTTTTAGAGGTGTTAAAATGCAGATCAGACTATTTGAGGACAGCAAGGAGATTCAGCTCAGGTTTAAAGAGACTGATCAGCCTGATGTTGTTCTCTCTGCCAGTAAGGGAAAAACCATATTATACTTTCATATTCACATGAAATTCATCCTGGCTATACTCGGGAGTATATAAAAGATATTTGTTTCCATAGAATCAGAAAGGATTATTGTAAAACACCCTTGGTTTTCAAATCTTTATAGACAGTCCCATGTGCTACTGTGTAAAGCCCTTTGGCCCTTGCAAAACTCTTTCTTCGGTGATTGAAATTAGAGAAATAATGGTACACATCAACTCTGCTTAGAGGAAGAGTAGCATTTTCTAATCCATTTAACACAATTCTATGGGTAATTCTCTTGATGGCTTTTATTCCTTCTAGGTTTAACACACACTGAGACATTAAATACTCAGAATTCACCTGAAAGCAAATTTCCATTATCTCACCTTCCATCAGATTCAGCTTTGGAAATTGTTTTGGAAAGCCATTAAAATATACCACATCCGGAGGGATGCTGCCCTCCAAAATGGACCAATGTGCAGGGACAACTAACCCTGACATGGCTGAACCTGCTCCCCCAAACCTGCATGTGGAGACAAGGACCAGGCAACCTGGGCCATCTGAACAACCTGTGCTGAAGTGACGTGGCCACTAGATGTCATTCCTTTTTCACACAAATGGAGGGTAAAGTAGTATTTACCAGGCAGGATAAGGTCCTTCCCCCAAACACTAGGGAGCTGTGGCATCTGTACTGCTGTGGTGCAAAATCCCATGGCCCAACAGACACAAACCTCTCTAAGGTTGGCTGCTGTGAAGTTTTCCAGAGAGAAAAAACCCCTGCTGGCAGGAGAAAGGACCAATTTGGGTGTATGGGGGCATAAACTGGGCTCTGCAAGGCTTCCTTGAGTTCTGCTACCTATCTGCAGTTTCTAAGGGCATAACTAAGGTGAAGCTGATACTGCATTAATAACTATTTAGAGATCCTTTAAGATGGAATGAAAGTTCACAATAATATAAATAATAAAAACATTCCTCAAAGGATGTTCAGTGACTTGAACACAATGCAGTTAGACATTCTGCATTTGTAAAGATTTGATGTCTTTTAAGATACATCATTTACTGCTCCTTGTTGACCCTCATATGAATACAGATAGTGGATACACAAAGATTTCTCATTTATTAGCATTCTCAACTTAGTATGCACGTTTCAGATGTTCTACATCTATGGATTATGAAGGCTGGAATAAACCAGACCATATCATTTCACCTTCCAATTCTTCATTTTTACCGTAACCAGCTCTAAATATTTGGCATTTGTAATCTCTTTATGTTTTCCCCTTGCCCCCCAGTAATACCTTGGAGTACATGAGAACAGAGGAAGACTATGCTAATATGAGAAAGATCTTTAACTCATTAAAAACAGATGTACTGAAGAATGTCTACACATTTACTGCCAGCACACACAAACACATCTGCTAGAACTATCAGTGAAATACAAGTTTCACCAGTTACCTGTTACCATTTTGAGTACTTAATGCCTCCTTGAAATCATATCTGAGCTATAAACCCCAAATAAGTCTTACTGCTCAGGATTTCACTCATAAGTACTAATAACTCTGCTATGTCTACAGCCAATTGCTGTGAAACAACTGCCTCCTCTTTGGTGCAATCAGACATGGTCTGTTTGCCACGTTATTTCAGCTCCTTTAGTACCTCAGCAAAATTGGGCAGCAAATAGTTTTGCTGGTCCACAAATCAGTCTTTGTTTCCTTTTTTCCTCTTTTTTTTCCCCCCCACTTAAAGTCTTTGTTCCAGAGTTATCCCTCAAAGTTCCTCCTACCTGCCAAACCAGCTAAAAGAGAAGGCAGAAACCAACACCCATGACTTACAAACACACTTTGTATCCATGATCACTGTGCTGATGTGATACTTACAGTGCTGGTGGTGAATTCAGGGGGGTTGTCATTCACATCTGTCACTGTAATAATTGCTGTTGCTGTGTTTGAGAGACCATAGTTCAGATTTCCTTCCATATCTGTGGCCTGGACAATGACTACGTACTGCTGAACTTTCTGAAAAAAAAGAAAAAAGAAAAAAAAGAAAAGAAAAAGATGAGAAACAAAACCACATCCTGTAGAACGGTTTATTTTCCATATACAAGCATGATCTTTAAGCAGACTAAAAAGTTAACTGGATTAAAAATGTTAGTAAAAAGACTGATAGAATTTTCTACCATGTATTTGAAGGTTTTTTTTTGCATAGATGGGTGGACATCACCTTTGTGTGGGGAAAAAAAAATGTCTTATGGGCAAAACCCGACATTTTTATTAATTTTTCAGCAGTTTTGGCAACATGAGTTTCTGTGTCCTGAAAACCAGTAGAAGTTTTGTGCATGTGTTTTCATTGAAAACATCTCTCAGAACATTATACCCCCAAAATTGACATCAACATTGCCTGGCAGCACTACAGCCCATTCTGCTCACACAGTTCGATGCTCAAAAAGCATTTTAGCTACTTCAAATGCTCTCCATGTTTCAATCCTTTACACAATCTTGGTAAATAAGGAGAATTTAAGTCCACTACGGAAGAAAAAGTAAGTCAATGCAATAAATAGAAGTTCAGCAGAACTGATTTAAATTCCTGAGCATCCCTTACAACACAGCTCTCAGGAAAACCTCCCAGAAACAGCCATAAAAACCACACAATGAAGTTCTATAAGATGCTGTATGTCAATGCAATGGGAAAATAAACCTGAACAAAATAGGAGAGGCCATCTGATCTTGCATGTGGAAACCTCTGCCTGGGATGTCTCTTTACTCAGAAGTATCTGCCTGCACTGAGAAAAGTCTCCTAATCTGCAAAACTGTTCTGAACAATACACTTTCATTTGGATCTGCAGAATTGACTATGCATTTCTAAATGTTTTGTGCTCACAGAGCACTTTAAGACAGGAAAGCAAAGTTCCTTTCCTGAAATATGGTCAAAGGGATGCACCAAGAACCAGTGAGGGAGCCACACAAAATCAGTGTGCAAAATCTCAACATGACATCCTATTCCTTAAGGCTCCAGATGTAATTACAGATGTGAGATGGAACATATCTGTACTACTGTGGTGCAAAATCCCATGGCCCAACAGACACAAACATAAGACTGGATGCTATGATTACACACCTTGGTCTGTTAGGTGTGTAAACCAAATGGAGGCAAAATTTTATGCAGGAAAAGCTTTTTGGAAGTCAAGTAAAGGGACAAGGAGGGACTGGGGCATGCTGGACTGCTGGGGCTCTCAGAGCACAGCTCAGGTACTCAGAGCTGCTCCTTCCCTGTGACGATGCTACAAGCGTGTGTAAAATGTCAAATGTCCTCTGAAATTTCAAAGGGCAAGAATTAGGTCAATTAGGTCTCTCTGCTCCCATATAAACATTCTTGAGGTGCTGTAATTGGCACAGTTGTTTAATTCTTCTGAGTTGCCAGAATAAGAGATCTGAATTTTAGCCTTATCTTGATTCCAGGACTTTTAATTGACCTGCTAAATTGACAAGACATCACACTCAGGGATCCATCAGCACCTTGCAACTGGAATATATTATGGAAATGCACTTTCATTATCTCTTCCCACCTTGTATAATAAAACATGAGGGAGAAACTATTGTTAGCCCTTGTTTTGCCTCATGCAAGAAGGTGCTGATCATTACTCCGTTTGTAAAGCACTGAGTAAGGCTGAAATATCCTTATTAGAGAATGTAATTTCTATTTCATATTTAGCCTTTCCTTCCTTATTCTCTCTTATAGACAACTTGGGAGGCTGATGGAAGTATTCCCTAACAGACCAAATACTTTTGAGCCAAATTAGGTTTAAACCATAAAAGGGGGAAAGACATTCAGAAAAATCAGAGCAATCAGATTCCACATAAATTAGAAAAACCAGGTGTGAGGCCCACATGAAAGACTCATTTCTGTAGCACATTTAAACAGCAAAGCCACCTCTACTGTTCCTGGCTGCAGTGAGAGAGACCTGTAATCCACAGCCTTCCCTGACAGTGTGGCTGTCGTGGGTTATTGTCAAAGCTTCAGTGCTTTGGCAGCGACTGCAGGAAAAAAATGTTCCTTCCTTTCTGTCAGTTGAGAGGGCAATGGAACAGCTCCCATCAGCAAGTGCTTCTTTCTTAGCTTGGCATTTCACTGTTTTTCTGTGTTTACAGACTTGAGTTTTTCCTGGCTCCCAGATGTGCCCACTGGAGCACACTGGGGCTGAGGAAGCACCAAGCCCCCAGTGAGGGCACAGCAAAGGCAGCTCTGTCCATGTCAAAAGCAATTCTGAAACTTGTGACCCTGTTATACAAATTGAATCTGAACTCTGAGAACACACTGCAGACCTTGGCTAAGGTCATGCTCTGTCTGTTTAGTGGTTACTCACACCGGGACCAGTGTGTACACCTCCCACTGCCTCCAGCTCCTTTCACCTGGCTTTATTCACTTCTGAACCAAAGCTTCCCTTGGAAAAGGAATCCTCTCATACAAGAGAGGGTGAGGGACTAGAAAACCTCATTTAAAAGTTTCATGAACTTCACCATCTTTCTGCTTATTGAATTACACACACACTGATGACTTGTGTGTGTGTACTCACAGACCTCAGTTTACAACCTTTTAACAAAGCATTAGCAAAGCACTGAGCATCATAGCATAGTGTTAATAAACCCTGGCCACAAATTCACAACACTAAATTATGGAAGTTTAAAAGAAAGATGATATCAATCAGATCATACAACACACATAAAAAACCCAAACCCCAAACAAACAAACAAAAACACAAAAAAGGAAACTGGCCAGAATTTAGCAATGTGCAAATGTACCAGCCATGAAGAGCTGGTGGTGAGGATGGGAACAGGGGAAGGATGGCAAGTGCAGGGAGTCCAAGCCTGATGAGAAAATGTGAGGAATTCCAGCAGATCTCAAAAGGGTGGAATGATCAGGTAGGATCATGATGGGAGTGTACACATTGGAGATGGGTGATGTATCTCAGGATACCAGAGGCAACTGCAGCCATCACACACCAGAACTGAACTGCTGGTGGAATCCTGAAGCCATCAAAGTTGCACTGATTTCCATCAGCTGAAGACAGAACCATTGTGCTTAGAGCAAAAGTGGAATCTGACATGGAGAATGGCCTTGCTTGGTATGTAAAGCTGTATAAAACTCAGACATATGAAACCAGTAACATAGAAACATTTAGGTTGGAAAAGACCCTTAAGATAATTGAGTCCAGCCATAAAGCCAACACTGCCAAGTCCACTAAATGGAAATAGTCTGAGATCTGCCAAACCTTTAGGCACTTGGTTGCCATCAACACCCAGTTCCATCTGAAAGGCTCCAGCACTGTGGGCATATAAGGGTGCAGCTTTCAAGTACCTAGTCTTAGTTTATAACTAATTCAATCTCCAGTGAGATTTGCCCCAGCAGATAACAAATTACTGATTTTTTGTTTTTCCGTAGCTAATCTTTTTGCTTTTGTGCATTAAGCTGATTTTATTGAACTATTCAATCAATTTCAATTTCAGTATGTCCTTCCAATTTGTCACATCATCTCCAGGGGCATCTTGGTTTGTTGTCCTAATAGTATTATTATTGTTACGACTATTAAAAAAAAAAAAAAAGGAGCCTCATGCCCCCAAGCACCAGGGACATTTTCTTGATGGCATTTTGGTCATACAGAATAATTCCCCTATTCTTTTTCTTTAAAAAATTGACATTTTAAATAGCACAGGGCAGAAACTACAGCACAGAGGTAAAACAAAATGGTCCTAACATTTACTATATGTTTGCTCTGATGATGATGCTTTGGAACTAAGGAAATGAGCCTCTGCCTTGAGGGGGTCTAGGCTAAAACCCCAGCCCCACTGAAGCTCCTGAGAGGTCCACTGACCAATATTTTTAATAAATCTAACAAATCTTCACACTACAGCAAAGTAAATGTGCTGCTGCTTCTTAAGCCAAGGAAAAAAACTCATCTTGATAAGTGCAGAGCTTTTAGTCTGACCTAAAAACTAAGAAGGGCTTTTGAAGGAAAAAAATTATAAAGGAAGGAATAATTAAAGAAACTGTGGCAGATCTAATCTGTCTGCACTTCTGTCAATCATCTGATACAGTGCCCCAAAGAAACACATCAGCTAAATTCCTGAAGATGGGAATTAGTTGAAGAAATTGGTTAAGTTGGTCAGTGGGAAGTTGGTTAAGCAATTGGTTAACAAGGTAGTAAGGAGGAATAACAGCTTGAGAGAAGCATAACCTGACCATTAGATAAATGTCCTGGTTTTAGCCAGGATGG
>NW_008663511.1:0-1138 GCF_000695815.1 Acanthisitta chloris
TCCTGCCATCAGGCAGATGGAGCAAACGAAGTAGATGGGGGGAATGGAAACACGTCCCCACTCATAGAGCTAAAAGAATCCCCTCCTGAGCCCTGACCCCCATCACCTCCCCAGTTGCCCTTTAAGAACAGATATGAGGCTCTGGACCTAGAGAGTCAGCAGAATAAAGGCAGTGAAAAGGAAAATCCATCTGGAGGGTCTCCAGCTTGCACCCCATCTTCTAGGCTCATTACTACCACAGCTAGAAAGGAAAAAAGAAGGGTAGTTGTATCAGGCCACTCCCTTCTGTAGGGAATTGAGGGCCCTATATGCAACCAGACCCGTCCCACCGGGAAGTGCTGCCTACCCAGGGCTCAGGTAAGGGATATCAGTAGGAGACTCCCTGAGCTCATTCGGCCTCTGTTTACTACCCACTGCTCATAGACCAGGCTGGCAGTGACGATATTAATGAAAGAGGCATCAGGGTAATCAAAAAGGATTTCATGAAACTGGGTAGATTAGTCAATGGGACAAGAGCACAGGTGATGTTCACCTCAATTCCTGTAGAAGCAGGGATGGATGAGGAGAGGAGTAGGAAAACCCACCTTATTGAAAGGTGGCTAAAGGATTGGTGCTTCCAGCAGCATTTCGGCTTTTTTGACCATGGGGCATATTCTGTGTTATCAAGCCTGCTAGAATCAGATAGGCTTCATCTGCCTAGCAGGGGCAAAAGAACTCTAGCACATAAGGTAGCAGGGCTGATCAGGAGGGCTTTAAACTAGGTTTGAAGGGGGAAGGGCTGTAAACCAGGCTTCCTAGAGATGAGCCTCAGGGTGGGAAGCCAGAGTTAGGAGTTAAATCATCAGCCCAGCTGAAGTGTATGTACACTAACGTACAGGTAACAAACACGAGGAGCTGGAGGCCATCATGCAGCTGGAAAACTGTGATGTAGTTGCCATCACAGAAACGTGGTGGGATGACTCACATGACTGGAGTGCTGCCATGGAGGATTACAAGCTCTTCAGAAGGGATAGGCAAGGTAGGAGGGGTGGAGGGGTGGCTCTATATGTCAGATAGTCTCTTGACTCTGTAGAGCTTGATGTCAGTAAAAACAAGGTTGGATGCCTGTGGACAGAATCTGGGGGAAGGCCAACAAGGC
>NW_008663511.1:1410-2004 GCF_000695815.1 Acanthisitta chloris
TGGAGATGTGGTGGTTGGAGGCCATTTGGGGCACAGTGACCATAAAATTAGAGAGTTCTTGATACTCAGGGATGCAAGAAGGGCCATCAACAAAAATTCTACCCTAGACTTCCGAAGGGCAGACTTTGGCCTGCACAAAAGTCTAGTTCAAAGTGTACCCTGGGAAACAGCGCTTGGAAACAAAGGGGTCCAGAAGGGATGGACATACTTCAAGAAGGAAATAATGAAGGCTCAGGAGCAGCTGTCCCAGTGTGCTGTAAGGTGAACCAGCGGGGAAGGCAGCCAGCCTGACAGAACAGGAAGATGTTGCAGGAAATTATGTAAAAAAAGAGAGTTTTCCAGCTTTGGGAAAAAGGGCAGACTACTCAAGAAGAGTTCAGGAATATAGTTAGGTCATGTACAAAGAAAATTAGAGACAAAGGCACAATTTGATCTAAATCTGGCCAGTTCTGTCAGGAATAGCAAAAAGTGTTTCTATAAATACATCAATAGCAAAAGGAAGGGCAAGGAAAACCTTCATTACTTGTTGGACACGGGAAGGAACAGAGTAACCCAAGATGAGGAAGAGGCTGAGGCACTTAACACCTTCTTTCC
>NW_008663512.1:0-1354 GCF_000695815.1 Acanthisitta chloris
TGGAGGGACCTGGAAGGGGTCCATGAAGTTTTGGGGGTGTGTCAGGGAGGGCACTGGGGGATTGGGGATCTCTGTGGTGTCCCCAGAGCCTTGAGGGGATCTAGGAGGGGTCCATGAGGTTTTGGGGGGTCAGGGAGAGCACTGGGGGATTGGGGATCTCTGTGGGATTCTTAAGGGCTTGGGAGGTGTCTGTGGGGTCCCCAAATCCTTGGGATGATCAAGGAGGGCACTGAGGGGTTGGAGGTTTCTGTGGGAACCCCATGTTCTTAAGGGTGCTCTGGGGGTCCCCATGCCCTTGGGGGTTGTCTCCATGGGTGGATTTGGGGGGGGTTGCAGGGTGCTCTGTCCCCACACTCACATCCAGGGCCGAGCCAGACTTAGTGGTTACACCCCTGAACTCCACCTGGGCCCTCTCAACCCCCCATCACCCTCTGACCCCCAAAACCTTCTGAGCCCCTCCCAACCCCCTTTCCTCCCCCAAAACCAACTGCTTCCAGACCTGGAGAAGATTCAAACACCATTTATTTCTCTGGGAATAATGTTATTCCCAAGGCTCAGGTGGGATGCAGGGGGTGGGCTGAGCCCCCCCCAGGCCCTCCCCAGCCAGGTTGGGGTTCGGGGGAAGTGTGACCCTCATCAGGGGGTCAGACACCTCACTCCAGCATCCTCAGCATGGCCACAGTTGGTCTTGCCCCAGCCCGAGAAGCTGCAGAGCACAAGGGACTCCTCTGTCCCTGTGCAGGACACATCGTCCATCCAGATCCGCCCGGAGCCTGTGGAGACATGGAATGGGAGCGGCTCCAGAACATCCCTGGAGACATCTCATCATGGGGTGAGGCCAGAGGAGGCCATGGACATGCTCCAAGGACTGATAGTGCCAGGCTGGGGGAGCTGGGAGTGTTCACGCTGGAGAGGAAAAGCTCCAGGGACAGCTTAGGTCTCCTTCCAGGGATGGGAAAAATGATTGCAAATGACCACAGGGACATCCTGGACCATAAGAAGTTGTGCTCAGGAATACAGTTGGGAGAAGGAGAAAGAGGGACTGTGCTGAGGCACTGGCACAGGTTTGCCCAGAGCAGCTGTGGCTGCTCCATCCCTGGGAGTGTTCCAGGCCAGGCTGGATGGGGCTTGGAGCAACCTGTGCTGGTGGGAGGTGTCCCTGCCCATGGCAGGGGGTGGGACTGGGTGGGCTTTGAGGTCTTTTCCCACCTAAACTAGACTGGGATCCTATGGAGCTGAGAATGCTGCAGGCTGGGATGGCTCCAGGCTGAGGTTCTTAGTTTCTCATCAGACTATCCCTGTGGGATGAGCTCCAGGGAGACCTCAGAGCCCCTTCAAGTGCCTCAAGAGCTCC
>NW_008663512.1:1494-6440 GCF_000695815.1 Acanthisitta chloris
GCAGCTGTGTCTGCTCCATCCCTGGAAGTGTTCCAGGCCAGTGCAAGAGTCTCACCTTGGCCAAACTGTGCCATGCGATAGACCTCCTGAGCTCTAGGGAATCCCAACATGCGACACACCACGTCCCCATCCTTCCTGTCCCATCCATCGTCACACACCGTTCCCCAGCGCCGCTCATGGAACACCTCCACACGTCCCTCGTGGGAGCCAGAGCCGTTCACCAGCCGGATCGTCCCTTCCTCGGCACCTGTGGTGGGATGGAGGGTGCTCATGGGGGTATCTCCCAGGGATGAGCCTTGGAGCAGCTCCCATGGCCTCTCCCTAATGGGGAAAGCACGAGGTGAGGCAGATACAGGAGATCTGGGGACAATGCCAGGTTGGGAATGGCCAACGGGAGTTGGGTTTGGCCAAAAGAGGTTGATTGGGAATGTCCAACTGTGGTTGGGTTTGGCCAATAGTGGTTTGGTTTGGCCAGCACTGGTTGGGAAGTGTTCCAGGCCAGGTTGGATGGGGCTTGGAGCAAACTGGGTTGGTGGAAGGTGTCCCCAACCCTTGGCCAAGGTGTGTCCCAGCCCATTCCTGGCTCCCAGAGCTGGGAAATTCAGGGGTTAACTGGACATTTCAGGACCTGCTGCACAGGTTTGGCACTTCCATCTGGGACCTCCACCAAGTTGTTTATTCCATATTCCAGGCTCTGGGTTTTCCCTGGCCAGGACACATCCCGTGTGTCCCTGAACCATCTCCCTGGCACTATCCACACGGTCCCTGCTGTGGATCCACAGGGATGGCACCACAGCTCCATGGAAAAGCTCCTTTGGGATGCTTCCCACTGTCTCCTCCACCCCATCCCTGCTCCCCGTGATGGGATGCCTCCTCCCAGCCCTGGAGCAGCTTCCCTGAGGCAGCTGCTTTGGCTCATCCTGGGATTGGTGTCATCCAAGGGCTGGATGAGGTGACTTCCAAGTCAGACACGTGCGCCAGAGCTCTGGAGATTTCCTGGAGCTGCTTCTGCCAAACCAAACTTGTGCTGGACCCAACACTGGTGTCTCCTCCTAGGAGGACCTCCCTGCTCCAGGAGAGCCAGGGAAAAGCAGGATCCCAGCCAGGCAAACCCAGGATCCAGCACTTCTCCTCCACCACTCCACTCGAGGTGAGGAGTCACAGTGTCACCTTCCCAACTCCATGCATTCCATGGCATTTTCCTGCCTGTTCTCCCAGCTCCAGAGAATGCTCTGGGATCACTGTCCCTCTTGTTCCCTGGAGCATCCCAGCGCAGGGATGCTCCTCCTGCCTGGGTAAAACAATAGCTACATTGGACATGGAGCCCTCTGGAAGGCATAATTCCCTCATGGAACGATCCAGCCCTGCCCACATTCCCTGGAGAACAGGCAGGTGAGAACATTCCAGGACCAGCTGGTTGCTGCTCAGGACCAGCTCCAGGTCTCCAACCCAAGGCATCTGCTCATCCCAAAGTCCCCATTCCATGACCCCATCCCAGCTCTTTGCTGGATGCTCAGCAGAGCCTGTGCTGGAAGAGGAAGTGCTGTGCAATCAGGAAAAGGATCCAGGATATTCCCATTAATCAGGAGGGCAAGGGCTACTGAGAAATCCATGGAGCTCATCCTGGACATGGAGCTCATCCTGGTCACGACCTTCCCCTCAGCCTTTTCTTGGAATGCTCAGGAAAGCCATAAATCCCCAAAAGTCTCCTCCCAAACCAGGCCCAGTTGCCTGTGGTAGTCCCACAGCCTCGACCAGGACTGCTTGGAAGCCCATGAATCCTGGGAATGCTCCAAAAATCAGGATCAGAGCAGGTTGTTCACCTCATGCTGCAGAAGGTTGGCCAGGATCAGGTTTTCCTGGGGCTTTCCAGCTCTGGAGAAGCACTGGAACATCCCAACACTGCTCATGATGCAGCATTTCCCTGGCAACATCCATCCTGGAGCAGCTCCATAGCCCCTTCCTGACACAACATTCCCAATAAAGCCCCAAAGCAGCATCCTGTGCCACATCCTTCCTCCTGCTTGGCACAGCTTGGGGGTCACACAGGCAGGAGGGATGTCCCCAGAAGGGATAGATCTGGGGTGGCAGGAGGGATGTGCCCAAGGAGAGATGTCCCTAAGGAAGTCATTGGAGGGAGAGGCAGGAGGGTTGTCCCCAGGGCACCAGGAAGGATGTCCCCAAGGAAGGATGTCCCTGGGGGGACAGGAGGGATATCCCAAGCTTGGAGGACACCAGCAGCACCTCCTGACAACTTTCCCTGCCTACCCGCAGCCCTCACCCCCTCCGACCTCCCTTTTGGCTCCAACTCCTCATTCCCAGGGCAGGAAAAGCCAGGGATCAGCACCCACAGCCTTGGGTGCTGTTTCCCAGCCTCTTTGATTAGGAATCTCCCCCCCAGACCCCTCAACCCCCCCAAATCCATGGAAAGCCAGGACTGGAGCAGCGTGGAGAGGACAGGAGTGTGAGCTCACCTGTGCCAGCAGTGCCACCTCGGTCCCCTTTGTCCCCCTTGGGGCCTCGCTCACCTGGAGGGACACACACAGCACAATTGGGGCAGGAAAGCAATTTGGGGGGGCTAAAAAACCATGTTTGGGGCTAAATATCCCTGGCTGGGGACTAAAACCTCCTTTTCTGGGGGATGAAAACCACCTATTAGGGGGTTGAAAACCCTAACTGGGGCTAAAAACTCCTGTCTGGGGCTAAAATCCCTTTTTTTGGGGGTGAAAAACCCTATTCAGAGCTAAAAATAACCCTATTTGGGTGTTGAAAAATAAACTATTTGGGGCTAAAAAATATCATTTGGGGGACAAAACCTCCTATTTGGGATTCGACCCCCTTTTGTGGGGCTAAAATCCCCAATTTGGGAGCAAAAACCCCTTTTATAGGCCTAAAACAACCCCTTATTTTGGGCTGAAAGCCCCTTTATGAGGGGCTAAACCCTCAGTTTGGGGGCTGAAGACTCGTATTTCAAGGAAAAAAAACCTTTTTTGGTGCTAAAATTGCCTTTTTGGAGGCTAAACTCACAATTTGTGCCTAGCTCCCCTTTGGGGGCTAAAGTCCCCTATTTATATGGCCTAAAAATCCTTTTTGGGGGCTAGAAAGACCTTCTGAGGTTTAAAGATTCCCTACTTGGGGCTAAAACCCTCTATTTGGGGTTCAAAATCCTCGATTTGGGAGTAAAAGCCCCCTTTTTGAGGGCTAAAAAAACCCTATTTGGGCCTGAAAACACCTCTTTGGGGGGCAGGAAAAAATCCTCATTCGGGCCTAAAAACCCTTTCGAGCTAAAACCCCAGACTTTTTTTGGTTTAAACCCCCCTATTTGGGTTAAAATCTCGTTTTTGTGGGTCTACAAAACCCAATTTAGGGCTCAGCCCCCCCCATTTTGGCTCAAAACCCCTTTTGGGGAAGTTAACCCCTTTTTGAGTGCGAAAAAAAGCTCTTTTGGGGTGTATAAAACTCTTTAGGGGGACGAAAACCCCATTTTTTTTAGGGCTAAAAAGCTCTTTTTAGGGGTTAAAAGTGCAGGTCGCGGCTCCGCTCAGCCCCGGGGCAGTGCCGAGCGCTCCGCGCGCCCTTCCCAGCCCTGTTATCCCTGGGGATTGCTGCCGGGAGGTTGGGAACAGCTGGATAAACATCTGCCGCCACGCCTAAGCAGCAGCGAAATCATCACCTCAGTAATGAGCTGTGTCACGGCACTGCCCTGACCCGATCCCACCTCCTTCCTCGGTCCCGATCCCACCGCCTCCGTCATTCCCGATCCCAACGCATCCCTCAGCCCCGATAGCATCTCTTGCTTCAGTACTCATCCCATCTCTTCCCTCATTCCCGATCCCACCACTTCCCTCAGTCCCGATCGCACGGTCCCGATCCCACCCCTCAGTCCCGCATCTCTCAACCCGATCCCACCTCCTTCCTCGGTCCCGATCCCACCGCCTCCGTCATTCCCGATCCCAACGCATCCCTCAGCCCCGATAGCATCTCTTGCTTCAGTACTCATCCCATCTCTTCCCTCATTCCCGATCCCACCTCCTTCTTCAGTCCCCATCCCATCTCTTCTCTCATTCCCGATCCCACCTCCTTCCTCAGTCCCCATCTCATCTCTTCCCTCATTCCCAAACCCACCTCCTTCCTCAGTCCCGATCCCACCTCCTTCCTCAGTCCCCATCCCATCTCTTCCCTCATTCCCAAACCCACCTCCTTCCTCAGTCCCGATCCCACCTCCTTCCTCAGTCCCGACTTTGAGGCTTTGGGGCTAAACCCCTCGATTTGGGGCTAAAAATAAACTTCTTTGGGACCAAAAACCGTATTTGGGGCTAAAAATTCCTATTTAGGGGCTAAGAACCCTGGGAGGGGGGCTAAAACCTCATATTTTGGGAGTAAAAATCCCTATTTGGGGGTAAGAACCCTAGGTGGGGCTAAAAATCGTGTTTTGGGGCTAAACACCACAAATTCTGGGCTAGAACTCCCTGTTTGGGGGCTAAAAACCCCATTTGGAGCTAAAAAAAAACCCATTTGGAGCTCATTAAAATCTTCTTTCAGGCTAAAAGCTGTTTTGGGGGCTAACAAGCCCCAATTTTGGGCTACAACTCCCTATTTTGGGGCTAAAAATCCCAATTTTGGGCTTAAACTCCCTATTTGGGGCTAACAAAACCCCAAATTTTGGGCTAAACCCCACAATTTGAGGCTAAAACTTCCTATTCTGGGGCTTAAAACCCCTATTTGGGGCTAACCCCCCCAATTTTGGCCTAAAACTCCCTTGTTGGAGCTAAAATTCCCAATTTGTAGGTAAGCAAACAGCTCCTTGAGGCTAAAATCCCCCACTGGATGTCAGGGATACTCCACCACCCTCCTCCCCCTGCCTGGTGTCCATGTCAGAACAACAAGCAACACTCACAAAAAGCTATGAAAATAACAGATATAAAACAACCCCCCCAAAAAAAAAA
>NW_008663513.1:0-313 GCF_000695815.1 Acanthisitta chloris
GGGGGCAGAGCAGTGGACCCCCGGGGCTGAGCACAGCTTCCCCACAGGTATTTTGACTCCGTGGATATCTGCAAGCTCCATTCGGACTGGCACGAGGTGCGTGTGCAGGGCATGTTCCCCAACAAGGCCAACGGGCCGGTGACCGTGACGTCGCTGACGGTGCTGGAGCGAGCAGCCCTGGAGTTCGCCCTCTTCCAGGAGGGCAGCAGGTGAGCTGGGCAGTGCAATGCAGCTGAGGGGGCTCAGCCTGGAGAAAAGGAGGCTCAGGGGGAACCTTCTCACTCTCTCCAACTCCCTGCCAGGAGGGGCAGCC
>NW_008663513.1:746-989 GCF_000695815.1 Acanthisitta chloris
CAGGAGAAATCCCAACCACATCCCCCTGTCCCCACGTGGCTTCTCACAGGCTCCCAGAGCTCAGAGATGAGCATCCAGCCCCAGCTGGCCAGAGCTCAGGACCTGCTCATGTTTTAGCTGGAACCCAGCCCTGAGCGTGGGCCGGTTCCCAGGACAGCAGGGTGGCTCTTCTCCCGGCCCTGCCGTGCTGCCCACGGTCTGACCCTTCCCTCCCGGCGCAGGCGCTCGGACACTGTGGACAGC
>NW_008663514.1:0-6334 GCF_000695815.1 Acanthisitta chloris
CCATAGTGGGTTATCTGGTCCAACCTCACTGTTCAAGGAGGGTCATCCTAGAGTACATGACACAGGATTAGAACTAGGTGGTTCTTGAATATCTCCACTAAGGGAGAATCCACAACCTCTCTGGTCAATCTGTTGCAGTGCACAGTCACTCACATAGTAAAGAAGTTGTTCCTCATATTCAGGTGGAACATCCTGTGCAGATGTTTTTGCCCATTACCTCTTGTTTTATTGGCTTGAACAACTGAGAAGAGTCCATCGTCTTGCCACCCTCCTTTATATATATATATATACATTTATGAGATCCCCTCTCAGTCATCTCTTCTTGAGACTGAACAGGCCCAGCCAGCTCAGCCTCTTCTCATAAGTGAGGTGCTCTTGTCCCTTAGTCATCCTTTTTATCCTTCACTGCACTCACTCCAGGAGCTCCATGTTCCTCTTGTACTGAGGAGCCCAGAATTGGACACCATACTCCAGGTGTGGCCTCACGAGAGCTGAGTACAGGGCCAGGATCACCTCCTTGGACCTGCTGGCAATATTTTTTCTAATGCACAAAAGGGCAGCCACATCTTCTCTGGGCAACCTGTAACTGTACCTCACCACCCTCACAATATTTAATCTAAGCCTATGCTCTTTCAGTTTGAAGAAATCCCCCCTTGTCATTGTATGCTGTTTTAAATAGCCCCTCTTCATATTTCTTGCAGGTTCCCTCCAGATACTGGAAGGCTGCAATTAGGTCACCTTGAAGCCTTCTCTTTTTCAGGCAGAACAATCCTAATTCTCTCAGCCTTTTCTCAGAGGAGAGTTGCTCCATCCCTTGAATCAATTTGGTGTCCTCCTCTGGACTCACTACAGCAGTTTGATGTCCTTCCTGTGCTGGGGACCCCAGAGCTGGATGCAGCACTCCAGGTGGGGTCTCATCAGAGTGGAGCAGAGGAACAGAATCACCTCCCTCGACCTGCTCCACACATGCAGTCTGGTATTCCAAGCAGGCTGTCCTTGGGCTTCACATTCCCCACCAGCTAGTCCATCCTTGCTGGGATCCAAGTTAAACGAAAGGTGTATAAATGTATGGGTATGTGTAATAAGATGACCACATTGTATGAATAGTATGTGTATTCATGGGTACATTTAGAAAAATGGCTTAGAATTAAACACAGACAGTGCCCAGAAATGAGAGAGAAAACAATTATGAAGGGGTGAGCTAAGGATAGAGGGAACCATGTGTTGGCAGACCAGCAATTACAGGGGAATGACAGGCAGAAAAGGGGTTTTGCCCCAGCTGCAGGGAGAGAAATAGTAATTGATCATCACTGATGCTCTAGGAGTCTCAGAGTTTCAGTGGGGAGTTACTGTGATTTGTCTCTAAAAAGAAATCTGAAGCATTTTGAATTATCTGAGCATGAACTTGGAGTATTAAATATGAAATATTAAATGTGACCTTTTTACAAAATATCCATTAATTCTAAGAGATTTTGTTCAAAATTTTTGTTGGGTTTTTTTGTTGGTTGGTTGGTCAGTCAGTTGTTAGGTCTTCTTTTTTTGGGTGGTGGGATTTTTGGTAAATTATGAGATTATTTTAGCTTGAATTGTTTTTATTTTATTTTCAAGCTTCTGTGCATGGAAAGATAGGCAATTATGATGCCTTTTATATAAGGTATGTTGTCTGAAGTTTACTTTCCTGAGGGTGGATTAAACTACACGTTTTTTAGAAAGATACCTGAAAGGTTCCAAATAACAGGGAATCTGCCATGTTGGCTGATAAGCAGATACAATGTGCTGCAACTGCCACGAGTAAAAAAATTTAGTGCAACTTCAGGTTTAAACCTATCTTACTTTTAATTCTCAAACATCCTTATATTGCAAAATTGTAAGACCCATTTCTGCCCATTCCTCTGCTATACAGTTTTCCCATATGTCAGTAGCCATGTACAGTACTCAAATCATATAGAAAGGCTTTTTCCCTCAAATACAAATTGGCAATAATTGCCCTCCAACTGCTTTTTTCCCCCCCTTTATCCGTTTTATTTCAAGCAGCCAGAAGAAATTCCATGGCGCTTCTAACAACGCTGAGTATTGATCAGAGATGACTGACTGTTTTTTTTTAATGAGTACATTTGTTGGGGAAAAAACCAAACAAACCCACCAAAAAGCACAGTTCCAGAGGGATGTGAGTTATTCATGAAGCTTGATCAAAATCAACATAAATCTTCATGGCCAAAAGTGCTGAAAGAACATTTGGAAATATCTAATATTTTGTGTTGACATTTTCTGTAGAAAAGATGGTCTCTTTTCTTTCCAAATGCCTTTTTGTCTGAAAATTTGACAAACATTTCCTTTAGCCATTATTACATATTTTCTGTTTTTACCTTGAAGTATTTTCTAAGACCATATTTGTTCAAATATCACATAAAAATCCCATGTTAAGACAGTTATTGCCTTGTATTTCCTACTTTTGGGATGAATTTCCAGTGGTTTTTCTTTTTCACTGATTATCTTCTACCTTTTAAGTTTGATCCCTACTTTGATGGGTGTTGTATATTTTGTTTTGCTTATGAACCTGTTCTCTTAGATTTTGAACCTTTGGTCATACATTTCCAAACACTCATTTCTGCACCCGTTACTGGTCACCCTAAAACCATTGTGGCGTCATCAGATTTTTCTAGTAAAGATTTATCTCATTGATACAAATGCTGAAGAGAAATGGATTAAGACCCTAATCCCTCCTAGACTGCATTAGCAGCAACTCAAGTCATGGATTTCTCTACAAAAATACTCTGTTTCAAGACCTGTCAGACAGGGAGTTTTAATCCATCTAATATGTGCCCCGTTAATTCAATATAATGTGCCATTTTTTAACGTAAATGTCATGTGGTACTAAATCAAATTCGTTGGAAAAATCCAAGTATATTATGTCCACAGCACTGTCTTTATAAACCAGACCTGTAATGTAAAAATCAAACCTCAAACCCCCCATGTTTGTTTGACAATACCTACTTTCATGCAGACATGTTGACGAGTATTAATTATATTTTCAGCCTCTAATTCTTTGTTGATAGAGTCCTGAAATAACTGTTCCAATAGTTTGACCAGGCTGACATCTGACTAACCAGTTTACTGAGTCACCTTATCTGCTCTGTTCAATTACAGGGATTTCACTGGCAGTCATCCAATCTTCAGGAATTTTCTTTCAACTTTAGAAAAACTTGTTAAATTATGGTTTGGAGGGTAATCAGCTAGTTCCTTACAGATCACCATATCAGATAATATCTTACTTAACTGTGAGTCATATTTTCCTCTAAATGAGATGGCCACCACTCCCTCTGCTGCTTTATCTCTGAGGATCTTTCTCCTGCTTCACATCACTCACAGGACAGAACTACTTATTTAAATAGGAATATTCATGATTTAAATATTTTTAATATGTTCTAGAAAACACTTTCTAGTATCATCGTATGCACATTGAGTAATAAACAGCAAATACTGAGAGATTTGTGTCCATAATATCTAATATATTTGCATTTTTATACATATTTGCATATGTTAATCTCTCCACACTATGCTTATTTCATTTTTTGTTCAGATATCCTAAAACTTCTTTCACACCTTCTTTTGGCACATATCTCAAAACTATATTTTTGAAGTAACCCTATTATGAAAAACATTTCTCAAAAGGGATGACATTCATCTATTCATAGCAACATGGAGAACAGGTTTCTTTTCCTTGACTCCTGATTTGTGGCTGCAGCTGCTAAATTCTACTACATCTTCATCAAACATGAACAATTCAATTGGAAATTGACACATATTTCTCTACCCACAAAGAAAACAGAGATTTCTCAGACAATGGTCTGCAACTTGCAGTGTTTCCAGACAGTTTTATTAATATTCAGAAAACCCTAAGCCACAAAGTCTATGTGCAACAGAGCAAGGCAGCCCAATTTTTTTTATTCCCTTCACCAACACTTCTCAATAGATTTTTAGAATTCTGTCTTGATGAGCATGCCAAGAATTAGTATTTCAGCATCACTGTTAGTATAACTACAGCTACAGGGAAAAAAATAATTAAAATTATATTTTTTGGGGGTGTGAAAGAACACAGAACCTAATGCCATCAAGTTCACAGCTCACATACTCAAAAGGAATTGGTTGCCAAGGGCTGATTTGCACATTATTGTTTAAACTCCTGAGGAAGGGGAGGATTTGGCCATACACTAATATTTTATGATAAAACCAAGACGCTCAAATTTTCATGGCTAATTTCAGAAAATAAATATTGGCTATTTCTATACAATTTATTCTGGAAGGAAAAAGAGTGTTTCCATGAGATAAACTGGAGTAAGTCAGGTCCGTGTGAGCTTTGGTGAGTCAGGGTACACCAGTTAACGGAAAACCACAGAGTAATGCAAGTCTTTTAATTACTGTTTCTGAACCTGAGACAATATCTGTGGACCCATCACAGGTCTCCCTGATCTTGAAAATGTTTTGCTGCCATTTGCTTAGAAGGAGCAAAGGATGATTTAGCCTTCGAAAAGCTGTGCCACCTGTTTCCTACCTGGAGCATTGCACTCTCCCAAACTTTATCTGTGGAGTTTAAAAACTAAAAAGCAGAAGAATTCAGGTCCAATCTGAGATGATGTATAAATTGGATTATATAATCAATGAAATTATACTCCTTGATATTTGTTGTCCAACTTGTTGTACATGGCAGAAGACAAACCACAAGAAAAATAGAATCCTCTGGGCAAGTCAACACCAATGCACATGAAAGGTGTGAACTAAATCCTGGAAGCTGGAGTCTTAACCCAAGCCGTGAGTACAAGAGCACTGATTCTCCTTCAATATTTTGCAAAAATAATTCTGAATTCAACACTTTAGCAAAGTTTGAAACCATTTATACTCAAGATCCAAGAAATGTCGATTTTATTTTCTGCTGTTCACTTGCAATGAACATGAAAATAAGGAATCTACTTTTTAAGACATATTTTGACTAGCAGATCATGACTGCCTTGACAAATTTTTTATTGCTTTTCACAGTGGTGCCTTAAAAGAGGTGAAAATTCCCAGGGCCTGGTTGGAGACAATGAAGGTGAGAGATATGTTCCTACCATCTTCCTGTTTTCATTCCTCTTTTCCTATGGTTATGCGCAAACTTCTCTCCAGTCCATTTCTGTAGATTGCTGCAATTTATTCTTTTGTTCCTGTGTCCAAGAATACATCTTCAGAATCAATTCAAGCTTTAATACATGGTAATTGCTAAAGAAATAGAATACTATTACCTCACATCTTCAAGAATTTTGACCATATTCTTCTTGTCTTTTCTATTTTCAGTATCTGAAGTGCAGCACTCCTTCAGTGCCCTTAAAGAAGTACTTATTACATTAATGGATACATTATTACTTAGAAGAAGGGATAAAATATCATCTTCAATTTATGAATCATTCTTATCTTTACTCTTCTCCTTTGGTTTGCTTTGTGCTTTTACCCTTCATGGTCTTAAAATTATTTCTGGACAAGCGTTATTAAATTGGAACACTGTATTTTGCTAGTCCTTTTATCAATGTTTTTACTCCTGCCATTTTTAGGAAGTGCAGCCTAACTGTTTTGGCACTCAGTAGCCTTATTTTTGCTCCAGAAACCCTTCTCCTTCCTGTCCCTCCTCCCCCCTCCCTGGCAGGGTTGCATATTTATTTATTTATTTATTTATTTATTATTTTCCATAGGCCATTGCTTTGGCTTTAAAATATTTCTGAACTAAGGTAAAATGGCACTTATCAGGGACATATAGTTCTCTAGCTCTGATTTCTTCAAAAATCTGTACCATGGAAATGAAACCAAAGGACACCATATACAAGGGACTCTTGTATCTATATAAGAAATGACTACTAGGTATGTTTGTAGAATTGAATAGAGCAGCATCATTTTAATGTGCTCCAAAGAAGGGGAAGGTCCTGCCTGCCAAATCTGATTTCCTTTTTTGGCAAGGTAATCCACCTTGTTTATCATTGGAAGCCAGTTAATGTAATTTTTTTTCAGATTCCAGTAAAGTTTTTGATAGAATCTCTCATAGTATCCAGAAAACAGCTGGATAAATACATCATATGATGGGGGAGCAATGACTCACAGGTCTGGTGCAATGGGTTACAGTACACGTGGTTGCATCAGGCTTGCAACTTGTCACTAGCGGGAAGCCACAGGGCTGCATCCTGGGCCCAGTGGTCTTGAATATCTTCATAAATTAACTTGGATGTATGAGTTGAGGGGATACTGTGCAAATTTGCAGGCAATGCAAAACTGGAAGGAGCTGTTGACTCCACACTGGTGTATAGCCTCATCT
>NW_008663514.1:6344-6865 GCF_000695815.1 Acanthisitta chloris
GTGTGAAATTTTGGGCACCACAATACAAGAAAGATATTAAGCTATTAGACAGCATCCAAAGGAGGGCAATGAAAATGGTAAAGGGCATTAAGGGGAAGCCATACGAGGAGTGGCTGAGATCACTTGGTCTGTTGAGTGTGGAGACGAGGAGACTGAGGGGAGACCTCACTGATGTATATAATTTCTTCATATGGGGAAGTGGAGGGGAAGGCACCAATCTCTACTCTCTGGCTACCAGTGACGGAACTTAAGGGAATGGCCTGAAGTTGTGTCAGGGGAGGTGTAAGCTAGATATCATGAAAAGGTTCTTCACCCAGAGGGAGGTTGGACATTGAAACAGGCTCCCAAGGGAAGTGGTCATAGCACCAAACCTGATAGAGTTCCAGAAGTGTTTGGACAATGCTTTCAGTTACACATTGTGATTCCTGTGGTTCTGTGCAGGGCCAGGAGTTGGACTCAGTGACAGAATCATAGAATCATAGAATTCTAGTGGTTGGAATGGACCTTACGGATGATCTATT
>NW_008663514.1:6895-7412 GCF_000695815.1 Acanthisitta chloris
ACTAGATCAGGTTGCAAAAGGCTCACCCACCCTGGCCTTGAACCCCTCGAGCGTCGGGGCACCCACTAACTCCATGGGCAACCTGTGCCGGTGTCCCTCCACTCTCACAGTAAAATACCTTTTTCTAATATCTAACCTAAACTTCCCCTCCTTCAGTTTGAACCCATTACCCCTTGTCTTATCATTTCAGTTCCTAACAAGGAGTTTTTTCTAATATCCAACCTAAACCTCCCTTCCTTCAGTTTGAACCTGTTACCCCTTGTCCTATCACTGCAGTTCCTAACAGAGTCCCTCGCCAGCTCTCTTGTAGGCCCCTTCAGATACTGAAATGTTGCTATGAGGTCTCCACACAGTTTTCTCTTCCCCAGGCTGAACAGCCCCAACTTCCTCAGCCTATCTTCATAGAGGAGATGCTCCAGTTCTCTTATCAACTTTGTGGCCTCAGCTGGACTTGCTCCAACAGTTTCACGTCCTTCTTACGTTAGAGATGCCAGAACTGCATGCAGCATTCCAGGTG
>NW_008663515.1:0-1115 GCF_000695815.1 Acanthisitta chloris
CCTGCAATCCCTCCCTCAATCCCTCCCTCAGTCCCTCAATCCCTCCTGCATCCCTCCTTCTATCCCTCCTGCAGTCCCTCCCTCAATCCCTCCCGCATCACTCCATCTGTCCTGCATCCCTCCTGCAGTCCCTCCCTCAATCCCTCCTGCATCCCTCCTGCAATCCCTCCCTCCATCCTTCCATCCCTCCTGCAGTCCCTCCCTTAATCCCTCCTGCATCCCTCCATCTGTCCTGCATCCCTCTTGCAATCCCTCCCTCAATCCCTCCATCCATCCCTCCCTTAATCCCTCCCGCATCCCTCCATCCCTCCCTCCATCTGTCCCACATCTCTCCCTCCTCCACTCCCTCCCTCTCTCCTGCATCTCCCCTCCCTCCAGCCTTAATTCCATCCTTCCTTCCCTCCCTCCTCCCTGCATCCCATCTGCATCCCTCCCTCAATCCCTCCCTTAATCCCTCCTGCGTCCCTCCCTGCTTCAATCCCTCCCTCCCTCCTTCCCCTCTTCATCCTTTCATGCCCGATGTCCATCCCTCCATCCATCCCTCTGGCTCTGGCAGATCCTGGCCCAGGCTTGGCCCTTTTTCGGGCAGTACATGGAGAAGATGCTGGTGGAGAATGTGGCTCCATCCATCCGTGCCTCCAACACCCACCTGCAGACTTTCACCTTCACCAAGGTGGACATGGGTGAGAAGGTAGGGCTGCTGCAGGATTTGGGGTACCCCCCAAGGCCCCCTATGGTCCCTCTGCTCACCACTGACCTCCCCACAGCCCCTCCGGGTCCTGGGGGTCCGAGTTCACCCTGGCACCCACAAGAAGCAGATCCTGCTGGACCTCAACATCAGGTGAGCCCAGAGACATCTGTGTGGTGATAGCACCAGGTCTCTGGTGCCCACACCTTGTCGTGGTGGTGGGGTCACCCACACCCTGTCCCTGCAGCTATGTGGGTGACGTCCAGATCGACGTGGAGGTGAAGAAGTTCTTCTGCAAGGCAGGGGTGAAGGGCATGCAGGTGAGGGGGCTGGGGGTCTGGGGGAGTCGTCAGAGCCCTGATGAGGGGGGTCACATCTGGGTGTCCCTCCCCAGCTCCACGGGATGCTGCGGGTCATCCTGGAGCCT
>NW_008663516.1:0-1107 GCF_000695815.1 Acanthisitta chloris
TCCCATCCTATCCCATCTTATCCCATCCCATCTGATCCTATTCCATCCCATCTATACATCCTATCCCATTCCATCTCTTCCCCTCCCCTCCCATCCCCTCCCCTCCATCCCATGCCATCCCCTCCCATCCATCCCACCCTGTCCCACCCATCCCCTCTATCCGTGCCCGCGGGTGCCAAGCTGTGCTGTTTGCCGCAGGGTTCCTGCGCTCCCGGGACCGCGCGTACCAACGGTTCTACTCCCAGCTGCTGCGCACGCAGCTCTTCACCCAGTTCATCGAGGATTGCTCCTTCGCCAGCGACCGTGAGCCCTGCCTCGAGTTCTTCGACACCTGCGTCGACAAGGTGTGCCACCCCTGCCACCTGTGTGCCACCTGTGTGCCACCTGTGCCACCTCTGTGTGTCCCTGTGTCACCTGTGTGTGTCCTTGTGTGTCCCACTCACCCCCCGCCTCGAGTTCTTCGACACTTGCGTCGACAAGGTGTGCCACCCCTGCCACCTGTGCCATCTCTGTGTCCCTGTGCCACCTTTGTCACCTGTGTGTCACCTGTGTCCCCTGTCACCTGTGTCACCTGTGTGCCACCTCTGTGAGCCCCTCTGTGTCCCTGTGTGTCCCACTCACCCCCTGTCTCGAGTTCTTCGACACCTGCGTCGACAAGGTGTGTCCCTGTGCCACCTGTGTGTGCCCCTCTGTGTCCCTGTGTGTCCCACTCACCCCCTGTCTCGAGTTCTTCGACACCTGCGTCGACAAGGTGTGTCCCTGTGCCACCTATGTGTGTCCTCTCTGTGTGTCACTCTGTGTGTTACCTCATGTGCCACCTGTGTGTGTCCCCCTGTGTGTCCTTGCCCCACCTGTGTGTTCCTGTGCCACCTATGTATGCCCCCTCTGTGTGTCATCTGTGTGCCACCTCGGTGTGCCCACGCAGGTGCAGGCGGATCTGGAGCGTCCGGAGGAGACTCCGCTGATGGAGTTGGACGATCCCCGTGGGGGAGAACACACAGTGTTCATCACTCCCCCCGAGCAGCCGGCGGGGCCGGACGGGGCAGAGCCCCCGGCGCGGTACAGGTGGGACCTCCGTGTGCCCCCCGACCCCCTGACCTGTGCCTC
>NW_008663517.1:0-11941 GCF_000695815.1 Acanthisitta chloris
GCGCTCTCCGATTGGCTGACTCGGTTGCTATGGGCTCTGCCGTCTCCAGGCCCCGCGGGAGGCGCCATGAATTATGGATCGTGCTCCTCTCCGGGAGGGCTGATCTGTAATGCAGATGAGCCGTGCCAGGCACTCCTTTTCTTCTTAAAAACATATATATTAGGAAAAATTTTTTAAAAAAGGAGGAAAAAAATAAGCTGAGTTTTAAATCAACTGGCATTGGCGTGTCCCCCGCCTCAGCAGCCGCGCTGAATGCTGATGGCAATTCTCATGTAAAGGCAGGGCCAGAGGTCACTCTCTGCTATTTGTTCAGGAAAAGCTTGTAGGATTTTCACTGAACTCTGTGACCCGTTGGGGTATTATTTCCCCCCCTCCTGCTCGTTGGTTCAGAGACAAAATAGGATACAAACACCAGGAGGGGTATTTTCTAACAGTTGGAGAGGAAATTGTCCCCTTGGAGCGTGAGGAATCCAGCAGCTGGGCTGGCTTTTCTCACCTCCGAAAAGTTGTCTTTGCCCAAACATGACCTAAGACCTTCCATTGGCTCAGGTCTTCCTTCGTGGCGTCAACAGCCTTTGGCTGCAGGGAGGTTCCCTGCGAGTGCCACAGCTATAACATGTCTTTTACTTATTCACTTCTCCACAAAGCTGGATGTTGCTCCCCAACTGGAACCCCAACATAGACAAAGCCTCTGGTGCTTCATACCTGAATAAACAGGTTGCTCCAAACCATTTAATTCCCCGTATCTTCTTCTATTAAGGACTGCGGTGGATGTTATGCTACAGAAATGATAGTATTTCCCTATACTTAATGAATACTGATGTCAAAGGAAACACCTCTCATGTTCTCATGCAGAGTTTAGTTTTGGACTTTTTTCATACTGGTAACAAATTATTTCAATCCTTCCTGTGTTCATGGACAAATGTGAATTGAAAGATTATTACATTTAGAGAAAATAATCATAGAATCATAGAATTTTAGGGGTTGGAATGGACCTTATAGATCATCTTGTCCCAACCCCCCTGCCATGGGCAGGGACACCTCCCCACCAGGCCAAATTGCTCAAGGCTTCATCCAACCTGGCTTTGAACACTGGGATTGGGATATCTACTACCTCCCTGGGCAACCTGTTCAGTGTCTCACCACCCTCACAGTAAAAAACATTTTCCTAATATCTAACCTAAAATTCCCCTCTTTCGATTTGTACCCATTCCCCCTTGTCCTGTCACTATAGCTCCTCTGAGCCTGATAACCCATCTTGAATCAGGTTGTGTAATTTTGGCCAGACTCAGCTGAGAGTGAGCATCCACAGCTGTCCAAATATTGAACTCGGTGGAGGTCTCTTGGTACCTTGAAGGTTCATGGCTCATGTGAGGGATGACATAGCCCTGCTCTTCCTTAAAGCTCTGTTTTTCAGACAACTGCACACTAAACAATTTACTCAGCAAGGAAATGACTGAGCAATTAGAGGAATTTCTACATATTTTGTATAATGAAATTTATGCCTCTTACACCTCAGTTCCTGACTGATTCTTCCTCATGGTTCTTCCTCAGGGAGAAGTAAATACTTAAGTCAGAGCTCTGAGATGAAGATGAAATATATCTGACCTTCCTGTTATACAGAGGAGAATGATAGTTTTTTTCTACAATTATTAAACAAAATGTTCTGCTGTGTAAAGAGCAACACTGGAAAAAAATAATTAAGAAAGACTGTGAGACACCGCATAAAGGAGTAGAAAACACTTAAGCTGAACTCTGGCCATTAGGCAGTCCCCAAGTCCTTCAGCTGCAATGGCCCTTATGTTGTATTATTTTCTATTATTAAAATGTTTTCGGTTGCAGAAAATGGTTAAGGCAAAACTATATTGCCTATCCTACCTATTCTTGGCAGAGTCTTAATCAAACTCCATTAAAAAAAATAAATCCAGCCTATAGATGTGTCGTTTGAGACCCAATGATGCTTAAAGCTGAGAAATGTCTGAGATGTGGTTTGCTGAAAACACAGTATTAAAATTTTTTTGCATGGATATGTTAAATTTGTTGGGTTGTTTTGTTTGTTTGCTTGTTCAGGTTTTTTTGGTTGGGTTTTATTTTTGGTGACAGGGTTCTGCACAACATACATTAAACCAAAAAATATGTTAACAATTTGTACTTGCAGAAAATGTAGG
The DNA here is from genome assembly GCF_000695815.1 of Acanthisitta chloris. Classification (NCBI taxonomy): domain Eukaryota; kingdom Metazoa; phylum Chordata; class Aves; order Passeriformes; family Acanthisittidae; genus Acanthisitta; species Acanthisitta chloris. The sequence continues at coordinate 2,169 of NW_008663517.1, forward strand.
TCATGTTTTTGTGAACCAAGTATTTGTAGTTTACACTTTTAATTAAGTGATCTTTATTTTTGCATATAATACTTTGTACCTAACCCATTGAAAGATCTTTGTTCCCACACCTGTATAAATCCATGCTGCACAGTGAGAATTGGGGTAACTTAAAGAGTCAGCAGAGGCAGCAAACAACTTATGCACATATGCAATTTAAACAAATACATGTTTCCAGTGCTATAAATGGCCTTAGCATCTCTTCCATGCTTTCTATTGAGGAATCACAAGAAATTCAACCAGCAGCAGCCAAGCTTTTTCTGTAACTATGCTGTCAGGTTGTGGAAAACTCTCAGTAGAGCTGCGTGTTGTAATGGTGTCTGCAGCATAGCTTTTGCTTTCATGCATTGATCCTAACTTCACTAAAAGAGTGCTTGAACCTGCAGAGCAGACAGACCTCAACTCCAGTAAGCCTTGCATCTCCCCCAGGACATTTTGTAGGCAACTCCTCAGGGGAAACCTTGCTGAGTTTTCCTGATTAAGATTTTAGAATTCCCTTTGCTGTGTTTGTGCACTGAGGGGCAAAGGAGGGGCTGGAGGCCTTTGTGGTATGGACGTAACAACCTGAGTCAAATGGATACAATACATACTGGACAATAGTTCAAGTGTGAGAAGGTCTGGAGTCACCAACAGGGAGAAAAATGATGCAGGAAGCTTTCACAAAGGAAGCAGCTCTTAAGGAAATAGCTGAATGAGGAAAGGGAACTTTTTGGTGCATGATGAGTGGGAGGTTGGTGTGTGGCCAGGGTGGAGCAGGAGGTAATCTTCAGAAAGCAGGAGGGGTCATGAGAAATGAAGGAGAAGTAATAAATTGCATTTTGTTTTCTTCATATCTGTGGCATCTAAATGAAAAAAAATCAAATCCATTTCCATGGAAAATATCAAGGTTACATTTTCCCCCAAATTTTCAATGTTATCATTTCAGTAGAAGTTTCTTTATTTTAGAAGAAAAGGGCTTCGTTCAATGTATTTATAAAGAATGCAAACTCTTAAAGGCTTTTTTTTCTATTAAGGACTGTATACACAAAAGCTTTGCATTTTTAACAATAATAGTTTTAAAATAGTGCTTTAGCACAAACATATTCTTCACAAAGATCCTTCTATAATTTAAAACATTTTCTGTTGAAGTAATTTCAACTGGTTCATGCTATCAGTAATCTTCATAGAGTTTATATTAATCCACAAACATTGTATAGTGTGATGAAGCTGATGAGAATCAACAAAGGATAAAGTAGAGTATTGCAGCCCAGATAAAGAAACCCTCTGTTTAATGCCAGCTGCTCAGGAAATGTCAAAAGTAAAGCGAGTTTCAGGTCAAGGGCACTGGGAACAGTCTGTTAGCAAACCCTAAGACAGGCAGCTCCTGTTATTAGTATGAACAAGGATATGGTGAGTTCTTTTTAATCTATCCCTGGGCCTCCTTCTAGCTTCTCAGACACGAATCCGTCCCATTTGGGCTCACCTCTGTGGGATTGCTGGGAGTTTTTCAAAACATACCCTCTTTGCTCTTTCTAATGTTCACCATCAGGTTTGCTAAAGGCTGGGATTTCAGTGAAAATCCTGCTCCTAGGAGACATGTGGGCTCAGTGCCAGGCCTTGAAAGTGCAGAAAATAGTGTGATTCTGCTCATTTTCTACTTTCAGTGTCAGCAAGAATCTTTCTTCACCCCTTTCTTTTTTTGCCATGGCATTAATAGTACCTGTGTACCATTTCCATCTTGCATGCCTTTTCTTTCGAGCACTTTGATGTGGTATTCTGGAGTGTTTAGATGGTGGGTGGTGACTGTACCTAGTTTATCCCCAGTGAAGGGAATTGTACCTCTGGATACAACACTAAGTCGACAGGTGTAATGTCTGAAGAAACAGGTGCAGAATATGGGCAGGATAAGAGCTGGATGAACCTCTTTATATGTAGCCCTTTCATGGAGGATGGGGCACTATTTCATGTGACTACGAAGCAGAGGATCTGGTTTGGGAGAATGACCATGATATGTGATGATACTGCTTGACAAAATGTCCTCAGCAAAGGTGCTACAAAATGAGAAGAGTGTTGACATCCACTCTGGAATCAACAGCAAAGCAGCTTGGTCCTGTAAGTTTAGAGCCATAGTAGGCACTTTACTGTAGATGTCCTATAGATGTGCACCGATTCTGCTGTGAAATACAAGGAATTTTGCAGTGATTGTTCAGAATTTTGCAGGTTAACAGCATGGTATGACACTTTCCTTACTGATGTTTTTATAATCTCTTTGATTTTTCAGGGGTCCCTTAAAGGCATTTTTAGTTCTTGAATGCTATGTTTCATTCTAGAGGAAAAATCCTAATACAACACAGTGTATTCCATAACATGCAAGCTGTCAACATGCTGTGTGATATGGCTTATACATCTTTATGGTACAGTACTAGGAGAAGAGTACAAAACCTGTAAGATCAGCCAGGGCATTGGTTAAACTGATGAGGCATACTCATTTAGAAGCTGTCATAATTTACAAGTATGTTCCCACATTTTATTGTTTGAATAGTAGATACTGGGAGATAAAGATTGGGAAGAAAGAGGTAAGAGACTCAGAGCCTGCTGGTACCACAAATCTTTGTGGTTATTAGAGCAAGGCAGTGTTTCAGATTTGGTTCTGTTTGCAGAGTAATTGTCTCATGTGTTAGCAACAGAATGAGGAAAGAACAGCCAACATGATGCAATATACTGTGAATCCAGACCTTTCTCTTGACAGTGATGGGATTTATCTCATCACATGTTAGATATTTACAGAGCAGACATTTAGAGCAGATCTAGTGAGCCCAGACATTGGAGATAAACAATATTTTGCATATAATTTGTTTGATCTATTTAGATCTGTCTTCTTTAGGCTGAGACAAGCCCACACCCTGGAAGTATGTGTGTTGGGATCACAAGGTGAAAATCAGTATGCTGTCACAATGGGTTGTGGTGACACAGGCTCTTCAGGAAACTCAGTTTATATCTCCTTCAAAAGATCTCTGTGCAGCACAACCAGGATATCAGGCCCAGAGAGCAAGAGTTTATGAATCACAGGTCTTACTTGACCAACCTGATCTCCTTTCTATGACAAGGTGACCTTCTTAGTGGATAAGGGAAAGGCTGTGGATGTTGTTTACCTGTATTCTAGTAAAACCTTTGTCACAGTTTCACACAGCATTCTCTGTCAGAAACTGGCTGCTCATGGCTTGAACAGGCACACTATTTGCTGGGTAAAAACTGGCTGGATGGCTGAGTCCAGAGAGTGGTGGTTAATGAAGTTACATCCAGCTGGTGGGCAGTCACTAGTGTTGTTCCCCAGGGCTCAGTACTGGGGCCAGTTCTGTTTAATATCTTTGTAGATGATCTGGATGAAGGAGCTGAATGCATCCTCAGTCAGTTTGCAGATGACAAGAAGCTGAGTGGATGTGTTGATCTGCTGGAGGGCAGGAAGGCTCTACTAAGTCATCTGCACAGGCTGATTGACAGACTGATGCCAGCTGTATGAAGTTCAGCAAGGTGAAGTGCTGGATCCTGTGCTCAAGTCACAACAACCCCATGCAGTGCTGCAGGCTGGCAGAAGAGTGGCTGGAAATTTGCATGATGGAAAAGGACCTGAGGGTGCCAGTCGACAGCTGCTGAACAGAGCTAGCAGTGTGCCAAGAAGACCAATGGAATGATGGCCTGTATCAGAAATAGTGTGGCCAGCAGGACCAGGGCAGTGATTTTCCCCCTGTATTGGGCACTAATGAGACCACACCTTGCATTCTGGGTTTAGTTTTGAGCTCCTCATTACAAGAAAGACGTAGAGGCACTGAAGCTTGTCCAAAGAAGGCCAGCAAAGCTGGTGAAGGGGCTGGAGCACAAGTCCTGTGAGGAACAGCTGAGGGAGCTGTGGTTCCTGGATAAAGGGAACCTTGGGGGACACCTTATTGCTCTCTACAACTATCTGAAAGGAGGTTGTAGCATCATGGGGGTCAGTTTCTCCTCCCAAGGAACAAGTGATAGGACAAGAGGAAATGGCCTCAAGTTGTGCCAAGGGAGGTTTAGATTGGATATTAGGAAAAATTTCTTCACCTCAAGGGTTGTCAATCACTGGAATAGGCTGCCCAGGGAGACGGTAGAGTCACCATTCCTGAAGGTATTTGCAAGACATGTAGATGTGGCACTTAGGGACATGGTTTATTGGTGGGCTTAGCGATGTTGGTTGGACTCAATGTCCTTAAAGGTCTTTTCTAGCCTAAAAGATTCTACAATTCTATGAAACACCTCAGCCCTGCTGGTCTTGGTTGTCTGCTGCACAATCCTCTTCCACACAAAACTTGTTTATGACCCTGCAAAGAGCCTTTTTCTGAATGAGCCAAGAATGGTTACTCCAAAGCAACTGTGGTTACTGGCCTTCCCTTCCCACTCTTCATGCAACAGCTGTTGGTAGGATCACTGCAAGTGTAGCCACAGAATCAGCTTTAAAAGCAGCTTGGTAGCTGCTTCAGCTTTCCAAGGCAGCTGGCAGCTGAGTTGTGAAGCCGAAGCCAGCCGGCAGTGAGATGTTTAATACATCTCAGAAACCACTGTGTATTTGCAGCAATTGCCATAGTGACACACCCCACTGTTTTGTCCATGTTCTGTGATCAAATAGAATCAGTCAAGATGTTAGCATTTATCCAAAACTGAGATAAAACAGTGACATGAGAAGAACAACGGGGCTTTGGATGTGGATTCTACATGCCATAATTCTACCAGATTACAAATAGCTTCTGTTATGTATGGCCTGGAAAGAAAAGATACCATGATGGATAGGTTCCTTCTGGAGAAAGGACAATGATAGCAGAATTATGGATGTTTCATAAGGAGTGTGTGTGTTGCAGAAATATTGATATGGTAGCAGTCTGTGTGAATAAAAGCAGCATAGATAATTGGTGTGTAATAGTTAATGTTACTCAGCTTATTTGCAAGCAAAAGCTCCAATTTCCCTTCAGCAATCCCTGTGTAACACAGTGGGCTACTACATTGTGCATTGTTTGAGCTTTTCAAGAAGTTCTTGAACTCACAGCTATTAGCAAAGTTGGCATTTTGAATCTGCCCATGCTTTGAATAGCTAGGAATTTTGTTGGCCTTGGTATGAAAACTCATATTGTGATAAAGGAAAACAACTTTGAGTCTTGATTTCTTCAGAGTAATTTCCTCTTAGGTAGGAAAGCACCATAAGATCATCTACTTTGATCTCCTGTATAATGTCTATTCAGGTTCACATGATTCACAAGTATTTTCAGCATGATCGTTTTAGTTAGGTTGAAGAATTTAAGTCTTCTGGGGTAACACTTTCATGCCACAGGCATAGCACAGAAAGAACAAGCTATAGTGCCAAGTATGTGTGAGGCTTCAGTGATGATGGAGAGTTTATTAAATGGGACATGCCTAATTGACTGCAATTAGTCAAAGTAGTACATTCTCCCATCTTTTAACTAATTTCCTTTCAATTTGACCAGAGAAATTCTTGCCAATCTTTAATCAATACGATTTTGTGCATGCAAGCCAGAAATACAAACGTAGTATCTAGGAACATTTGTTTCTATCTTGTTAGGAGACAGATTTAGCTCGTTTGGTCCCTTCTTGTCAGTTATGGCAAGTCTGTAATTTTGGAAAAAAACAACCCTCAAACAGTCAAATAAATAAAAAATCCCAAACTCCCAGTCATCTCTATTTGGCCAGTTGTGCATGAGAGGGAGAGGGAATCCTTCCTGCCCAGCCTTACTCTGAGGTTGTACTTAAACCACATCTTTTAGGAAGGTATGTGGTATTGTCTTGAAACCTCCAGCCAATAGCGAGACCCTCACATTCACAGATAATCTTTTAGTGTTTAATTACCCTGTCTACAAGAAAATTACATCTTGTTTCCAGGTTGAATTTGTCTAACTTCAACTTTCAGCCATTCAATCTTGTTCAAGCTTTTGTCAACAAGATTGAAAGCCCTTTATTAGGTATCTTTTCCAGCAGGAAATACCTATATAAACTGACAGAGTCATTCTATAACTTACCTGAAGTTCTGCCTCTAAAAAGCACTTCCCAGCTCTTGCTTTCCCCACATCTTGACAGAGATTTCTTTATCCTGTATGCTGGATGGTGAGAAAACAATACTGTCTTCTAAGAAGAGATGAGGAAAGGCAAAGAAATTATCTAAGAAAGAAAGGGGAGAGGTTCATAAGGAATTGCTTGATGATTGATCACTGTTTGTGTATTGGGAGGAGGCATTTTCTCTTGAAAAGCAAATCTCTGCTGAACACTCAGAGTCTACCCCCGAACAGGCTATCAGCTCCTTTCTACAATACTGATATAAAATGTTTGCAGAGCAGTGCCCTGTCCTGGACCACACCTGGCATAAACCAGGCAACTTCCAGTGAGGTCAGCTCCTGCCAGTGGAGCTGTTGCTCCTTATAGCATTTGAGCATGTAGAAAGTGCTTTTCAAAAAGGCATATGGATGTTAAGGAACACTGGCTAAAACAGTGATAACCTCTTGCATCCCATATGGTGCTCTATAGAGCGACAGTGAAATCCTAGAAAACACCAACCACTTAGCAAGTCCACATTACACACAAAGGAATGGTAACAATTTCACCACCAATCTGCTGTCAGGGAGTCATTTCTCACCCTACCCTTCCAGTTATTGATTTATTTAATTAGCACTGAACTTTTACATTATGAAAACATTAAGATAGACCTGCCAGTGTAGAACATCACAACATTAGGACAAAATTGTAATGCAGTCCCCATCCCAGAGAGCTGTGGGTCTGTAGCATTAGCTATTTATAGTTGACCAGGTCAAAGCATTTAATGTCGAAGAATCCAAAATAAGAAGGTGAGTACAGCTTTTCCCCAAGGAGGAACCATGTTCAGAATTCAACATTTGCTGAATGGTGGCGTAGTTTCTGTGTGTACTCTATCGAGGTAAGTTCTGCTGTAGTGGTTTATTTCAAACATCTTCATTTTTCCTCTCAGGATGAAGCAAATGTTTTAAATTGCAGCTATAGCATGGAAGAGAGAATTCAACTGAAGCACAAATATGAGTCACAAAAGTGTTTGTGCCTTATTTTCAGGGTAATAACTAAACACCTGCTAAATTACATTTTAAAAAATTACCCAGTATTTCACAGTGGGTTTTATCCTCTTGTTTGTTATTTTCTCTCTTAAGCCCCACTCTTGATCCTTGATCTGTGTGGGAAGATTGTCTCATCCATGCAGAGCTTTCAAAACCCAGCAGAACCAATGCTCTGCCCATGCAGGGCTGATTACAGGACAAGGACTGAGGTTTGTACAACAGGGACAGCCCTTCTTGGGGCCTTTAAGCAGAGTCCTGGCATAGCACTTGGGTGCACCGACACAGCTTGAGAGAGGACATCAATACCCAGAAAAAAACATAGACTTTTTTTGAAAGCTTGTGCAGCAGAAATAAAAAATTAAAAGTGACTCATCCGTGTTGATTCTGTCTAACCTTTACTTTCCCACATGCTGCTGTTTCCTTCTGTTAGCAACTTTAGTGTAAAAGTGCCTCACTGAGGAGGAGAACACTGTAGATGGGCACTATCTCCCCTGAGATGTGGAGTACATATTCGGTTACTGAGCCTCTTGGGAACATGGTGGAGGGCTCATGCTCAGTTGACTGTTTTGCTTTTTATGTTTTCTTTAGTTGTTTTTCATTCTGGCACTGAGTGGGCAGACAAGACTCTTGAACAATCTGTAATTACATAGTGTCACAGTTGATGAGGTTACAAAGGAGTAAATATGTAGTTGGTATTAGAGAGGATATTTTTAACAATACTCACTCTACGTCTAATAGAGCGCATCTGTGTCCTCTGTGGGCACTTTGCCTTAGATAATATAAAAGGAGAGCAATGGGGAAAAGAGCAGCATAATTATATCTGCATAGTCTTCAGCAGAATCAGTTTCTGCAAATACGTACTTGACATTTCAACTCTTTCATACCAGCACTGCTCCTATTGATGCCTGTGGCATCTTTGCCCTTGAATAGGAATAGGATTGAATTCTGACTGTTGAATCTCTTATGACAAGAGAGGCAGAAGTTTCCCAGCATGACCTGATTGCCATAGTGAAAGAGAAGAGTTTTATTAGGCCACTGTGTCAGTCATTCTTGACCTGGGGTCGTGACTGTGTCTCAGGAAGGCATGACAACTCTCCCTTCTTTTCGGCACATGAGGAGAGACCAGCAATCCAATATATTTTTCTGTTGTAACATGGATCACAGCGCATAACTGAATAAAAGTTTCATACAATCTAATATATTTTTCTGTTGTAACATGGATGACAGCGCATAACTGAATAAAAGTTTCATCATCCTGCCTCTGCTGCATTGTTACCTGCTGTGTTTCCAGTTCTGCTAGCCAAATTTTGGCATCTCGATCATAGAGAACAGCCTGGTCTGGACAGTATCACATGTCTAAAGTAATGAAATCATATTGTGTTTATACCACTCAGAGCTAAGGAAAAAACCTTTTAAAGAGTCGAGGGCCAATTTCACTTTATGATGGCAAAGTGGAAAGATTTATTTAAAAGACCATTGGATATTGATGCTTGCTGTTCCTTGGCTGAAGCAGCTACTTGTCATGCTTTCAGTCATATTTATTAATTATTTGTGCTCTAACAGCACCTACTAATTCACATATTTTGTCCAAAAATATAGAGTGAAATTCTTTGAAAGTCTGTAATTTCTAGCTTTCAGGGCAGATGTGGGAACAAAGCAGACTAACTTCCATGAAACAGCATCAGTTCACCCCAGCTGTTGCTTCACTTGTGCAACCTGAGGATGTGACTTAGGCTGTTAGGAACATCCCTTGTCTCTCAGCTTCAATATTCAAGGTTCTGCAAGCATACTGATCTTGAGCAATGACATATGCCCCCCTGCACATTACGATGAAAGAGCAGGACTCCCCTGTGTTTGGGGATATTATTCCCTGTTTTATAGTGCAGCTGTAAAGGAAAAGTCACTTTAAAAAATACCATTATTAGAAATTTCTCAAAATTGAGAAAAGGCAGTAGTACACTTGATTTGACAAAACTTGGGCATAAGTGCAGACCTGCACTATTTCCTAGAGTCACTTGCTGAATTCCTGAAGAAATTAGTAATAATTTTGTTGTTGTTTTCATTGCTTTGTATCTTTCTTCCTCAAATGCTGATGATTTTCAGCATCTGACAAAACACCACCTACGCAATACAGCAGAAATGATCAAGAAATCAGGGGAGTGCTTAGGTGATCTGCCTCTTGAGCAGCTTGTTAAGAACCACCTTCTGTATGAATGAGAAAAGTCAGACACAGAGTAGGAGAAATCCATCAGAGCTTGCTTGCTTTTTACCCCCCTCTTTCCTATAGCCACAGGAGTGGACCAAACCAATCTCAATCCCCTGGGCCTGTTATGCTGTGGAGGGATTATCTCTTCCCCCAGCATGAAGGGTTATTTGTGACTTCTTTTTGTCTACTATTTACTCTGTTTTCCCTGTCTTGAGGTTTTTCCCTCTGTCATTTAAACAGTGGTGCTCTGTTTTTGGCAGCATGATGTGCAGAACACAGCAGAAGCAGTCCTTCCTTCATGTAAAAGGCAGAAAGAAACCAGTCTTTTTCCATTTGGCTTTTGCATATTTTGTGATATATCTGCTTAACCCTCAGCATTCTTTCTCTGCCTCTGCTCTTCCTTTGGTCTGCCCACTCAAACACTCCTCTTGCTACTCTTT
>NW_008663517.1:11968-15410 GCF_000695815.1 Acanthisitta chloris
AACATCCAGGTAATGAATGCCATCTCACCTCTTTCTCTTTACTTATATGTCTGCGAGGTGAATGAACGCCCTCACAATGGAAGGAGGAGATAAGAAATTCCCCATGAAAATATCACAGCTACTTAAAATAATTTGGAGCAAAAATCCCTGCAGGTTTATTGAACACACTCCCCTCCTCTCCTCCCTCCCCCCGACACACACAGATTTATTTATCTGCTTTACTTCATTTTGCTTACGTCAAGAACTGGATTGCTCCTGTACAGCCCCCTCGCCAGGCAGATAATTGCTACATTTTCTTTTGTACTGCTGCCACCACCTCCACCATTGGGCGTTTTCCCAAACAATCGCCTGCGCAGCCTCGGAGCAATCCATCTCTGCCGACACTAGGATAACACTGCTTTGGTATTAGGGATCTCCCAAGAGCAGGTGAGAGTCTTGCCTCTTTTCTTCAAAATCAAATGAAGTAAATATGGTGCATTTCTCCTTCTTTTCCACATCATTAGCAAAGATGTTAAATAAAACCAGGCTGCCTCTCTGACAGCTCCAGCCTCTTCTCGATGGTATCTCGTTGGCCGTCACTTCCACGCAGACACACTGACCCGATGCAGTGTCATTTATCATTACCTTTTGTTTACAGCCACTCAGCCAGTTGTCACTCTGTGTGACAGTGCCTGTATTCAAGCCAATATGAATTTATTTTCCAAGAAAGACTTTCTGAGACTAAAGCTTATGCCTCACTAAGGATCCAACTAAACTGCATTGCTGGCAAGACCTTTTCCTTCACCATCCTCCATTATATTCCTGATTAAACAAATGATAGCATAACCTGGCCTTTCTCATTTTGTTATTTCCTGCTCAGGGTTTCTTCCACACGCTGATGCTTATCTTTTCAGCTGGATAGTCATTAAATTCTCTTGCTGTGTATTTAGGCAGTCGCAAATTTTAGGCTTTCTTTGATTTTCTTCACCTGTCTTCAGGTCCTCAAGACCAGTTTCCTTCTCAGTTCCCTGGACATGGGACTGTCAGACTCCATCAGCTGCAAACAGCTGTAGATCCCAACAGTGCCAGGGCTAACCATGGACCCGTTTTTTGTCCCAGGAGAAGGATGCCTCTGACAAATGTGACATCAGTATGTGTGAGGCAGGAGATAAACACCTTTTTGTAGGACACCATAGCCACAGCAGTGGATCTTGGTTTTGAGCTTCTTCCTTTTCTGCGCTTCCCTTTTCCTTAGCTGCTCAGTGAAGATGAGAGGAGAAGAGCCAGATGCAGGGGCAGCATCCCAGGGACAGCTGGGCTACATCTGTTTATCCTTCCCCTCCCTGCACTGGTGTGGCAGCAGGCAGGCAGCAGACTCTTTGCCATGGCTGTGGACAGAGGCAGGAGGATGTGCTCACCAACTGGGTTTCCTGTGTAGTCTTCTGGATGAAGGCAAAGCTGGATGGAGATAAGCTATAGGGACTTGTTGGCCATGATGCATGTCAGAAGTGTGTTCAGCAAAATAGTTTGCTACACTGTGGACAAGTAATGACTCTCCTTTCATTTTTTTCCTGTTGTTAATATATTCATTGCCAAAGTAAATGTTTTTCATTTCCCAGTACTAATGCAGACCAAGTACCATTTATTACATAAGTATTCACTCCCCTGATGTCTCCTACCCCTACAGCACAAAATTGCACAAAAAAAGACAGGGGAACTAGGGACATATCTAAAACTGCTTCCAGTATATCTACAACTTCAAAATTGCAACAGGAACCAGATGCTGGGCCCAAAAGACAGAACTGGGTGAACTATTTAATGTAAAACTTCTGGTGAACCAAGAAGATTCCATGATGCTAAATATTGCAAACAATTTTATCTCACTGCTATTTTTTTTTCTAATATCATAGGAGGTATGCTTCTTTGTAATACTGTCCGGGTGGTATATTTGGGATTTTTTTATTGCAAAGCACATTTCAGCTAGAAATGACCTGAATATTTATTTCAGAAAAGTTTTGAATTCTTAACATCAAATTGAAAATAAATTATTTTGATACATGAAGCATTTTGTTTTACCTGGTACAATGATTTTAAAGATATTTCTCTGTTTGCTGATAACAGACAAAACAGTTTGGAATGAGAGTTATTTCAATGACATTTTTTCCACAGCCACTAGTGAGATAAAAATCCATTATCCATAAAGCTTAGAATAGACAGTCTAAGGCATGAAAGTTATGTTGAAAGCATCTTATGATCTTTAGATTGTAGGTGCTGTGCACATATATATATATACACATGTGTCTGTGTGTTTATATATACACCTATATGAATGCATATGTATCATATATATATGCATATATATATGAATACATGTGTGTATGTTTGTAAACAACAAGAACATGGTGCCATAGTGGTTTTGCCCTCAAATGTAGTAGCTCAATATAGCCCATGGAGAGGCATGCAGTCTGCATTGTTACAGATATTATTTCTTTACAGCTTTGGACTCAGTCCAAAACTTAAGCACATATTTAGGTTTAAGTATGTCAGTACTTTCACTGAGCTTTACTTAAAAGTTTTCCTTAAGTCTTTCCCAAAAATATTCCATGAATACCATGTGGGATTTTGTTACTAACCCTTTTAATAGTCCCCAATATCCCTCATTTTTCTTTGTTTTGGAAACCATCACAATGTGATTTGTGCATATGCAGCTTAGGCTTGTGTGCTGTATGCCCTATGTATTTGCAACTCTGCTTTTCTTTGGGAGGCAGCTAGATGTATGAGAGTCGTGATCCTGATGCCTTGGAGAGCAGATCTGATGCTGCTGTCAGTGGTCTATAAGATGCTGAGGGCAGTAGTTACATTGTGGAGAAGGTGTGCTTGCTGCCATCCCTGGCAGTATCAGGATCAGCAAATTCAGTTCCAAGCCTTCTCTGGTGGGCATGAATTCAGCAACCTGGCCCTGATTCTTCAACTTCAAGGCCAAATCTCAGTTTTGCCTGCCTCCTGAGTCAGATTTAGCCACCTTTGCCTTTATATATGGATAGTGTATGTTGAGCAAGAGGTGCAGCAAGGCCAGCACAACCTGCTCAGTGGTGCTTAACATGAGCAGGGCACAGGTGCCACCTTATGCTGTAGGTGAAAGGAAAGCCAGTGAAAACAAGCAGATCAGCCCTTGGCTGCACAGAGCTCCAGATCAGGTCCCCAGTGCCCAGCTCCCCTCTGATGGACAGCCACGAGTTGTGGAGGCAGTGTAGCATGGCTTGTTTAATGCTGCATTATGTTAATGCATACTGGAGAACCATTAACAGGGGAATCTCAGATTTAAAATACAATGAACCACACAGTTCAGTGTTTTGTAGCAGTATGTGCTTTGGAGTAATAAGCACATGATTTTTTTGATCAACTTTCAGCCCAAGGCAAATTTTCCCAGCAAAGTACCTCTTTAATCAATCTATCCACAGAT
>NW_008663518.1:0-3261 GCF_000695815.1 Acanthisitta chloris
CAGTTTGGGAGGGAAGAAAGACACGCATAAATGAAAAAAAAATAGGAGAAGGTAAAAATAAAAAAAAGAAAGCTTGAGACAGCAGAGGTAAAGCATTTTCCCGAAAGGATCCGGCTTTTCTCTCCTCCAAAAAGCTTCTCTATTTTTTTTCCCGTCCTTAATTTTATTGGTGTCCCCACGCGTGCCCCCGCTCGGGGCCGGGGCAGAGCTCGGGGGTCCCGTCGGGGCGGGAGGGATGGATGTCACTTCCCGGTGAGGCAGGGAGGGGACTCCGGGCAAAGAGCTAATCCCTATCCCGCTAAACAAATAATCCCCCCCAGACAAAAGCATTATCCAGCTCCGTATCGCCTGCAGTGAAAGGGAGTTGATAATCTCTTTAGTTCGGCTCCACGAGTGCTTCGAACCGGCCATGCCCTCCCGGGTGAGCTGGGGAGGGAAGGAGGAAAGGAGGGATTGAGATGAGGAAGGGGAAGGAAGGGAAGGAAGAGAGGGAAGGGAGGAAGGAAAAGTAAATGGAAGAGAAGGGAGAAGGGAAGGGAGAAGGGAGGGGAGGAGAGGGGAGGGGAGAGGAGGGGAGGAGAGACAAGAGTTCTTAAGTCTCTAAAGCCATGAAAGGACACCATAGCTTATCTTCATTCTGAATTTACTGAGTTGTCTGTTCTGGCCTTCCAGCTAATGATGATCCTGTGTATTAGGTGAAGGAAGTGAGTGTCTCTGTAGGGTTTAGGTATACAGATGTCATAGGCAGGCACAGAAGCAGTGCTGGGAGGGAGCAGAGGAGGATGAGAATGGTGAGATGCTTACAGCAAAGGTGCAAGGATTTGTTTGGCTCCTCATTGCATCTCTTCCTGATACAGACATAGCCAACCAGAGATGTGCCAATGTGTTACCTGGTCCCTGAACTCACCTGGAAATGGTGTCTGCAGGAACTCAATCTCTGTGCCAGCTTGCACAGATTCATCCTCTTATCCTCCACCAACCCTGTCCCAGCTTCCTGTCTTCTGTGCACCACTATGCATGCAAAGTCTTTCACCACTTTCCCCTGCACAGGTGGAACATTCCTTTGCCCCAGAAGGTCCCCATGCTTGGAAGGTGTCACATCACCGAGGGGATGGGAGTAAGAAAAACAGTTCAAATAAAATGGTGGTACAGACATCAAAGGTCCAGGTAAAAGGTGTCCCCACACAGGTCCTCACCCCAAGTGTCCAGCATGAGGTAGAACAGTGGCCATCACCAGAACTAGAAGCATGAAATGTCACTTCCCATGCACTGGGGTCTTTCCCATCTTGCTTGGAAACATCCAAGGACTGAGTCAAACTCAGCCAGACCAGGGAGGCTTGCTGCCTGCTCTGGAGAAGGCCTGAGGCATCTGTCCCCATCCCCCACATCTTCAGCCCAACCCAAGTTTAAGCACTCACACAGGTTGGTCTGGCCCCAAGGATAGCCCAGTTCCTCCCTGTCCTCAGGCCACCTCCAGCCCCCCAGGTCTGCCTTCTCCACCACAGTTTGTCCCTCTTCCCTGACTCTTGACAAGGACCCTAGGAAGGTCTGAGTCTAAAATATGCCCTGAATGTCAGGTACTGAGGGTCCCTGTGCAACCCCAACCTCACCCCTAATCCTGGAGAGTGTCCCTTAATCACCTCTGTTAAAGAAAATATCTCCCCACCCCACTGCCCTCAGGTGTCTTGCCGATAAACAAGCTGAAGGGAAAGTTATTACCTTTTATTCATGGTGTCTAAACTAAAGTAAAACATCAACAGGGTGACTGTACATAATAATAGACTAGATAAAGTCCATTTTTCTTGGGCCCTCTGAAAGCGATCCCCGAGCATTAAAACGGGTCTCTTAATAAATATCTTATCTCCTCACCACAGAGCCCTGCCTGGAGATAACCAGACAGCCATTACTGTACCTCTGAAATAACCCCATTTCCATCAGGGCCACTTCAAACAGGCTCCTCTTGAAAGACTCCCCCCTAGTCCCTGAAGGGAGGTGGGAGAAGGCTTGAACCTCCCCGGGTGGGGGATTTCATCCTAGTCCCCAAGCAGGGTGTGAGGTTACTGCATTGCAATGCATTCCCTTCCACAAATAACCATGGAGAAAGGTGTTCCCTTTGCAAGCCACAAGCCTAAACCCATCCTCCCTGTGCCCTGCTTTGGGGTGAGCTGTGCTGAGCTCCCACAGTTCTGCTCCCCTGGGCCTGCTCCGCAAGCAGAGAGAAAGTTGGGCAGGAGAGCAGGGACCCAGTAGGCAACTGGGAAAGGGTCATCACAGTGTGCACATTCCAGGCTGCAAGGTGATGCTGTACAGGTTGCACTGGGCTCCTTTATTAATACACCACACAGGTGATAGTGGATTTATTAAGTATATCGCCGTGATTTCACATTTAATTTACTAAGAATACAATGGTTTGGGCTAGAGGACCCAAGGGAAATCTAGGCAACAGTGAGCAAAAATCCATGAAATTCAATGTAGCACACTAATCATGGAGGCATTATAGTATTAATTGCTATAATGATATACTTCTAATCCTATCCTACACTGCACCACATAATTTCATTGGGTGAGAGAGGAAAGGAATTAAATTTAGCTCAATACAGGCAAGCATGTAACTTAATAGAGTAGTTTGACTGGGGCACACTCAGGGGTTTAGGGCTAATGTCACACAGCATGGTCAGCAGCAGGGAAGAAGGATGGCACAAGACTTTTGACACCCTCACTGCAATCTGGAAGCAATATGGAAAAGTGTTAGATCTCTGCTTTTCGAGAGGCAACCTGGCCGTATAAAGGATAATTAGAATTCATTGCAAAGATGATTTATCATGTCTATCATTGTGCTTGAAAAGGCTAGGTCACCCATGAATGCTGATGAAATTTCAAAGATCTACTCCCTAAGGACTTTCTGCATCTGCTGCCCTCTGAGATGGGGAAATAGCCCAGGGCAAGCTTCTCATTAATACCGCAGGAAAATATAAGCATTTTGTCCGACATAACATTTTTCTTCAGTATTATACCTGACACGATCAGACCTTTAAATAACGTGGTAATAGGGCTCACTTTAAAGTTCATGTACTTGGTGTTGTGTCCCCCCTTCCCCCTCCTCCCAGGTTTCAGCTAGGTAGTAGCTCTCGCTAACAAGGCAGCGTTTTGACCCGAAACACACTTTCTCCCGCAACAAATACTGCGCTAGGTGGGCGGAGGTGGTAAAAGTAGCTTTTGATCTTGTTTGTATAATACGCAAGAGGACATCAAAGCGAGGGA
>NW_008663518.1:3544-3809 GCF_000695815.1 Acanthisitta chloris
AGCAGAGCACCAATAGCCCTAGTCAGTGGAACACCAAATAGCTCATGAATAGCTAAATAAAACATCATTAGGAAAACAAGATAAATGAGCGGTTCTTTAAAGACAGCGGTGATGGAGAGGGCTGGGAAAGCTGCCGGGGGGAGCGGGCACGGCCCGATTCAAAGCCAGCCCCGAGGGTACCCAAGCGGCACCCGAAGCTCGGAGGGGGCAGGAGGACCCCGAGGAGCTCCCTGTGCCCCCCGTCCCGTCGGAGGTTTCGCCGGGA
>NW_008663518.1:3876-7337 GCF_000695815.1 Acanthisitta chloris
GCCGCTCTCCACCCCGGGGGGGCCCTGGGAGCCGCGGGGGCGCAGGTTTGTTTGGGGTGGGTTGGTTTGTTTGTTTGCCGTGTGGCCTCCACTTTGTGCTGATCAGGCCGGCGCTGGGTTTAATTGATCGACGGGGCGGGCAGTTGAGACCATCAAGGGGAAAACTTCAGCCCTAGCAGACTGCGGAGAAAAGAACGATCGTATGGGTGAAACCGGCGTGAAAGGCAAACACAGCCGGTCACCCCCCGATCTGCCTCCCACCCCTCCCCGTGTTCACACGGGGGGATGCGGCTACCCCAGGGACCTGGGGGCGCTCGGGGGGGGCTGCCTGGGACACTGCTGGGACCCGTGGGGGCTATTCGGAGAAGACCCCGATCCTTTCCAAGTCACCAGGCTGCAAGAGGGAAGATTCCAGCTCCGCGGTGACCGCAGCAGAGCAGGATGTGCCTACACTAAAAGGGACAGAGAGGACACGAAGAGAAGAGTGGCCAAATTCACCCCCCGAAGGTGAATTTCCTCTCTGTTCCCGAGGTGAGCCAGGCGAGCCAAACCTGTCCCAGCTCTGCACTGGGTGCCTCTTTCCTGCAGACCTGGGGCTCTGCATTCTCATCATTTCAAAGCTACTTCCTTGTCACACCTGTAGTCCTGGGGGTGTCCAGCTCAGCTTGCAGGACCTCTTTTCAATTCCCACCACAGTAATGGGGCTCCCTGCCATGCCAAGATCACATCCCACCTGCATTTGGTGCAATTGGATCCCACAAGTCTAGAGCAAAGCATGGGTTTAAGCAAGCTCCAGGTCATGCCCTGCCTTGTAGGGGAAGGCTGGGTAAAACAGCAAAGACTCTCCTGTCACTGCCTGGACTTGGCAGCATAGAGCTGAGCAGATCTCAGGCTCTGGCTTGGTCTCTTGCCTCTTCGTGACCCAACTCTCCAAGGAGAGATGGAAAACCCTTCTGTAAACAACTGGTGAAGGTCAGGGGAAGGAAAGCCTGACACCACTTAATGAAAGACAGTTACAGACAATCTTTTGCTCAGTTGGCCGTGTCTGGGAGGCGTGGGGATCTCTGTGTTCGAGCTTTTTAATTTCCATTCTAATTTGCAAGTCATAAAGAGAGACAGGATGCAGTCCATGATCTCCCGTTTAATTTCTTGTCACCCTAATCATGCCAGTTTAACCCTCGCACCCTTGCCTAGGTGCTTCTTGTGCTCAGCCTTAGCTACCATCTCCTCTGCTAAACAACCTACCCAGGCACGTTAGTGTCCTGCTTGCCCTGCAGATCTTGGGTCCTAATGCTATTCCAATGACTTCTGCCCAGGTGCGTTTGAGCAGCAACAGCCTGTAGGAAGAGTGGGGGGAAAAAAACCAACCAAAACCACCCCCGAAAATCCCACAGCTGCCTTCATTTCCCTGTTTGGTTGGGTGGTTTTCTAAAGGGGAGGGTAGGAGCAAGGATTACTTTTTCATGCTCTGCCTGTCTGGTTAAAACCACCTTTTCTGCCGGCGCGGGACAGCATCCCGGGAGTGCCCGGCAAGGCTGTGCGGTCCGAGGGGTGAGCAGAAAGCCTGGTCCCTTTTCAATCCTGCTGGGGGGACAGGGGACCCCGCGGCCCCTGCCGGGGCTGGAGTGGGGAAAGGGGTTCAGCACCCTGGAGAGCAGCCCCGTTCCTCCCGGGGCCCCGCGGGATCTGCATCTGCATCTTCCCTCTGCGGGGAACAGGGATCGGGAGAAGATACCCACTCGACTCGTCCTCAGTGGACGTGAGGGTGTCGTGGTTTAATCCCAGCCAGCAGCCAAGAACCACGCAGCAGCTCACATTCCCTCCTCTCCCCCCCAACCCGGAGGAATGGGGAGGAGAAAAAACAAAGTAAAATATGTAGGTTGAGATAAGAACAGTTGAATAATAATAAAGAGCAGGATGAGCTAAAATTCTAATGGATAATAAAAAGAACAAAACCAGCGATGCACAATCCAATCGCTCACACCCGCGGACAAGTCTAGCCCAGTCCCTTCCCCTGGATTGGCCCTTCATGACTACAGACTGGGCATGATGTGCCATGGGGTGGAATATCCTTTGGCTAGTTCAGGTCACCTGTCCCGGCTATGCTCCCTTCCGGTTTCCTTGTGTACTTTCTCACTAGCAGAGCATGAGACACAAGAAAAAAAAATGTCCTTGACGTAGGATAAACACAACTTAGCAGAACTCAAAACATCAGTGCACTATCAACAGTATTCTCACTCTGAATCCAAACACTGCGCTACACCAGCTACGGAGAAAATGAACTCCATCCCAGCTAAAACCAGCACAGAGGGGCAGATGCCAAATGAAAGAGCTTCTGGCAGCAGCTGAGTGCTGTGGTTTAGGCTCCTTGTGGCTTTGGCAGAGGGATCCCATAGGCTACAAGGGATGGGTGATGATGAATGGTCCCACAGGAGTGGAAGCTCAGGGGACTGTTCTGCTCTCTCTCTCATGACAGGTTTGTGTTACTGAGCCCACACAAGCAGCGTGAGAAGCAATGAAAACCACCTGTGCCTTAAACAAGGAGCAGCCCTGCACTGCCCTCCCACGGGGCACCACAGGTTAACTTTGCTCCACTGCAGTGATACATACTGGGATGAACCAAGTGTCCTCCACTTCTCCTCCTCGCAAGAGCAGAGTGATTCCAGATGGCCAGAAAACCCTCTTGTGGGGCTACAAGAGTCTTGGGCAGCAAACAGGACCTCGGGGACAACTTCCATTGGGGAGGGCACAGAGAGAAGGGACAAACAAGTGCTGGCTTCTAACCTTCATCAAATAGTTCTCCATCTCCCCAGTATGGTGCACATGGAAGTGCTCCCAGAGGCACTGCTTTGTGACAGAAGACTCATTTATAAAGAAAGTATGAAGTTCTACACAACCATACTTTTATCGAAGGCAAAACAGCACCACAACAAACATGAGAATGCTCAAGGAGCTGCAGCAGAAAGACTCAGCTTTGCTGTGACTTGAGAACATACTGAGCATGGCCCTGGAAGTGCAGGCTCCTCCCCATCCTCAGCTCCTACAGAATGTAGATTCTATCATAAGGAACAGTCAGGAAATGTGCTACAGAGAGTTCAGTGTGGCCTCTTCTTGTATGTCTTCTCAGCTCACCTTTTTTCACTAAAGAAGTTGCTGTTTTATTTCCTTCACCATATAAGATCTTGAGTGCATTTTTTTCCAAAGCCAAGTGCCTTATTATTCCTTTACCCAAGCAGAAAGACTCAGTTTTCTAAATTCAAATTTAAAATGTATTTTTTTAATTTTTAAAAAAATATTTTAAATATGTATTTTAAATATATACTGCACACAGTTCTGGTGTCCTCAACATAAGGAGGACACGGAAATGCTGAGCAAGTCCAGAGGAGGCCACGAAGTTGCTAAGAGCACTGGAGCATCTCCCCTGTGAGGACAGGCTGAGGGAGGTGGGGCTGTTGAGCCCG
>NW_008663518.1:7758-7979 GCF_000695815.1 Acanthisitta chloris
AGAGTCACAGAACAGGGCAGGTGACTACATTTCCTCTGAGCAGACATCACTTGCAGCAACAGGTTTTGATCAAAAAACACTGGTAATCCTGAGACCCACACCAGAGGTGCTGGAGTCTCAAACCCTGAGGAGACATACATCCACGAGTGTTGGTGTTGTTCCATCAGCCGCGCTCATCCATCCATGCCCCCCATCCCACCCGCTCCCTCCATCCCTCCCAT
>NW_008663519.1:0-719 GCF_000695815.1 Acanthisitta chloris
GGGACAGGGCCCAAAAAATCTTCTCAATGTCATCACCCCAATGGGACAATACCCAAAGAACCTTCTCAAGGTCATCACCCCAATGGGACAAATTTCCAAAAAACCTTCTCAAGGTCAACATCAATGGGACAATGCCCAAAAAACCTTCTCAAGGTGATCACCCCAATGGGACAATGCCCAAAAAACCTTCTCAAGGTCATCACCCCATTGGGACAATGCCCAAAAACCCTTCTCAAGGTCATCACCCCAATGGGACAATGCCCAAAAAACCTTCTCAAGGTCATCACCCCATTGGGACAATGCCCAAAAACCCTTCTCAAGGTCATCACCCCAATGGGACAATGCCCAAAAAACCTTGTCCCAGGGTCACCTCTGGTAAGGTGGCAACCAAGAACACCATGTTGGATGTCACTTCCAACGAGGAGACTCTCAATGACCCCAAACCCACCAACCTTGGCCTGGCAGAAGAGTTCCCCAAACCCCGGAGAAGCTGTGGAAGATCTAGGGAGGTTTGAAAGCCTCAGAGAAGGTGTAGAAGCCCCAGAGAAGGTGAAGAAGCCCCAGAAAAAGTGTAGAAGCCCCAGACAAGGTGAGGAAGACCCAGAGAAGGTGTAGAAGCCCCAGACAAGGTGAGGAAGACCCAGAGAAAGTGTGAAGGCCCCAGAGAAGGTGATGAAGCCCCAGAGAAGGTCTGAAGGCCCCAGAGAAGGTGTAGAAGT
>NW_008663520.1:0-320 GCF_000695815.1 Acanthisitta chloris
GGCTGAGGCAGTGCCGGTGCTGACGCCTGCGTGCCACAGTGGGCTGAGAAGCATGAGCAGTGCAGCCGCCTGAAGCTGAGCGACATGCTCGTGAAGCCCCATCAGCGCCTCACCAAGTACCCGCTGCTCCTCAAGTCTGTGCTGAAGAAGACGGATGACCCACGCGCCCGCGATGCCATCACCGCCATGGTAAGGGCGGGGAGGAGCAGTGGTGTTGGTCCCCCTTGGGCCCTCAAACCCACTGCCACCCCCGCCACAGATCAGCTCGGTGGAGCGCTTCATCAACGACGTCAACTCGCGGATGCGCCAGCGGCAGGGGG
>NW_008663520.1:368-642 GCF_000695815.1 Acanthisitta chloris
GTCGGTGCGGAGGGGGTGGACAAGGTAGGCTGGTTATGGCAGGGCTGCCATCCCTTGCCGTGCCATGCCGTGCTATGCCACCCTCTGCCACGCTGCTGTGCCACTCTATGTCACTTCATGCCAAGCCACCCCATGCTATGCCACCCCTCCCATGTTACCCCGTGCACCCCATGCTGATGGTGGGGGGGCTCCTGGCAGCTGCTGAAGGAGTTCCTGCGGCTGGACCTGACGGCCCCTATCCCTGGCACCTCCCCGGAGGACACGCGGCAACTCC
>NW_008663520.1:674-927 GCF_000695815.1 Acanthisitta chloris
AAGGTGAGGACTGCAGGGGATGGGGGGTCCGCGGTTCTGGCCCCTGCCCTCCCGCCCTTGCTCACTGTGCTGAATGGTGCCCACGGCCACGCTCTCACCCCCAGATGGATGTCTACTGCTTCCTCTTCACTGACCTCTTCCTCATCACCAAGCCTCTCAAAAAGGCTGAGCGCACCAAGGTGGTCCGGCAGCCTTTGCTGGTGGACAAGGTCGTCTGCCGGGAGCTCAGGGACCCAGGTGAGCAGCACTGGGG
>NW_008663521.1:0-293 GCF_000695815.1 Acanthisitta chloris
TCATTTAGGTATGCAACGTGTTGCAGAGGGGGGCGCTAAGTTCATGGCGACTCCCGATTGGACACGGGTGCGGGGACCGGATCATAGGGTAGTAACCCAGATGGATTGGCATTCGGTAGCTAGAGGAGCAGCTGCTGAGAATGAGTTTGGAGTGCTTGATGACATTGCATGTCAAGCCTTTCCTGTGGTCTACACGCCTGATGCAAACGGCTGGCCACAGGGGGCTAAGGTAACAGGGGCACAGCCCCCAGAGAGCATTGTGCGAGCAAGAGTTGAGCAAAGGTATGTGGGAA
>NW_008663521.1:515-731 GCF_000695815.1 Acanthisitta chloris
GTTCACTGGTGCAACAACCGTGACTGCTGCTATGTATGCAATTTCAGCAGATCCACAGCTGAAGGGGCAAGCAACTGGAAATTCTTTTGCTGTTTCTGTTATAGGCAAAGGGAAATTAAATGAGTCATCCATGCAGAGCCCTTCCTTTTTGTTGAGTTGGATACAAAATATAAGATTTTCACCTCTGGGGGAATGTTGGAGTGGGATCCGGACCTG
>NW_008663522.1:0-490 GCF_000695815.1 Acanthisitta chloris
CTTTAATTCCCACGGTCACCGAGTCCCGTAGTTCCCAGCCAAGCGCTTCCCAGCACTCAATAGCAAACACATTATCGGCACTCCTGAAGAGTCCCCTCCGCTGCCCCCAAACTCGCAGCGCCTCGCCTTCTTTTTTTCTTTCCTTCCCGCAGCTCTCTGCAGAATGCATTTCCAGCCGCCTTTCCCCGCGCGGATGCCGCGCACACCACACTGCCCAAACTTGCCGCTGCATGGAAGCGCCTTTGCTTTCCAGTCCAAATGCAAACATTTCCTTCCTTTTGCTATTTCAATCCCCTTTGCCATGGGGCTCCCTGAAGGAGAGCTCAGGGCGCTCCTCAGTTTATGTGACTCCTCTGAGCTGCTCCCTGTATCCCCTGCAGTGCCGCAGCCCCTGGTTCCGTGGCTCCCCTCACTCCTGGCCATCTCTGACTGGCAGCACAGTGCACTCACATTTCAGCCCTTCAGACACAAGCAGCAGGGTTTAGTCGGG
>NW_008663522.1:694-976 GCF_000695815.1 Acanthisitta chloris
GCCCTGGGAGAGAGGAAGGGAGAAGCTCTTCTCCAGAGATGGACCAGAAACTCTCCAGAGCATCCCCTTTCTGGTGCGACAAGAGAACACGCCCATTCGTCTGATAGACCAGGGCCTGCAGGCTCCTTTCACCTACACATCCTCCAGTCGCCACTCCAGGGGCTGGGGGTGATTTCTCATTCCCCTGACAGATCTTTTATCCTGAGTCGAGGTCTCATGCCACAGCGTGTGCTTGCAGGGCACTTTTCCTTCCCGCTGGCAAGGGCTGCATGCCGATGAAAT
>NW_008663523.1:0-4232 GCF_000695815.1 Acanthisitta chloris
CACTGACCACTGAGGGACACTACCAAAATATTCCCAGATTCCACATTTTCCTTAAAAACACCCACCAAATCCTCACTGATAGGAAACCCAAGAGGTTTCAGGACAGTAATTTGCGATTTTCCAACTCTTCTCCATTGGTTTGGAGCACCTGGAGCTGTCCTGGTGTTGTCTCCTGCTGCTCCACATCCCATCCCAAGGATTTGGTGCTTCCATGGGGCTTCATGCAGGAAATTTCCTTCTGATTTTTTCCTGGGGTGATGATGGATTGAGCCAAAACCTAACAGTGTTTTCTCCCAGCTCATCTCTTCCCTCCCTCTGGGATGTCATGCTGAGCATCCCACCTGGAAAAACCCTCTGGCATGGAGGGATTGGAGGGAAAACAGGGATTTGAGGGAAGAAAAAACTCCCTGGCATGAGGAAAAAGCTCAGCAGTGGCTTTTAATGTGGAGGGAGGAAGAGAAATATGGAATGAAGAGGTTGTCCAGGGTCACTTTGTTCACTTCCCATGGGATCTGCCTTTGGAAAGTACTTGGAATTGTTGGGAATTGGCTGAGCTGATGGAGAGGCTACAAATGCTCCAGTCAACCCTTGTCCCACCTTGGGCCCTAAGGTCACATCAGGTGCCTTCAGGAGGTTTCCAAGGTCAAACAATTACATCAGGAAAGGGGGAAAAAAAGCAGGAAAAAAAGGTGTTTGGAATGTGGATGTGAAAGAAGGACTTAGAGAAGAGGTGAAGGCAAATTGGGGAATGAACAGCTCTTAGCAATGGGAAAATGCAGCAAACCATGAAAAATCCCTTTGGAGCTGCTGTCAAACCCTTTTCCATGTGTTTCTCCCCAGGAGATTGGACACCCAGAGATTCCAGCACTGTCCCTTGTGTTTGTCCTGCATCCCAAGGCCTTTCCTGCTGCTGCTCTAGAGATGCTCCTGGTGCCAGGTTAGTGCATCCTAAACCACACTGTAGGGTGCTTTGGTCCTTTCCCTTCCCTTTTCCTTTCCCCTTCCCTTCCCTTCCCTTTTCCTTTTCCCTTCCCTTCCCTTCTCCCTTCTCCCTTCTCCCTTCCTTTCCCTTTCCTTTCCCTTCCCTTTCCCTTGCCCTTCCCTTGTCCTTCCCTTTGCCCTTCCTTTTCCCCTTCCTTTCCTTTCCCTTTCCTTTCCCCTCCCCTTTCCCCTCCCCTTTCCCTTCCCCTTCCCTTCCCTTTTCTTTCCCTTCCTTTCCCTCCCCATTTTCCCTTCCTTGCCTTTCCCTTTCCTTTCCCTTCCCTTTCCCTTGCCCTTCCCTTGTCCTTCCCTTTGCCCTTCCTTTTCCCCTTCCTTTCCCTTTCCCTTCCTTTCCCCTCCCCTTTCCCCTCCCCTTTCCCTTCCCCTTCCCTTCCCTTTTCTTTCCCTTCCTTTCCCTCCCCATTTCCCTTCCCTTTTTCCCTCCCCATTTCCCTTCCCTTTCCCTTCCCTTTCTTTCCCTCCCCATTTCCCTTCCCTTTCCTTTTTCCCTCCCCATTTCCCTCCCCATTTCCCTTCCCTTTTCCCTTCCCTTTCCCTTCCCTTTCCCTTTCCTTTTTCCCTCCCCATTTCCCTTCCCTTTTTCCTTCCCTTTCCCTCCTTTCCTTTTCCCTTCCCTTTCCCTTCTCCTTTCTCCCACCCACTGCCCACTCTGGAAAACACAAAGCCCCACATGGATATGCTGCTCTCCCCCCTGGAAAGAGTTAACCCATTAGCCATTCCGAGCTCTTCTTCCGCTAGTTAAACCTCATTTGCATGCATTTGCATAATGAACCTCATTTGCATTCCTCCAGCTTGGCTCCTTTGCTGGGAAAAGTCAAAGCAGGATCCAAGGGGGGGTTGGAAGGGAAGAAAAGAGGGAAGAAAGGAGGGAAGAAAGGAGGGAAGAAGCTTCCCCCTCTCCCCACATTCCCATCCCTTCCCTCCTCACCCTCCCGAGGTTCCTTTTCCCTCCCTTTTCCCTCCTCCAGGTCTTCTCCAAGCCACACAAAGCCAACCATGAGCTTCAGGCTGTGGCTCAGCACCTCCTTTCCCTCTTTCCCCCCCTTTCCCTGCTTTCATTCCTGCCTCTCATTCCAGCCTGGCTCCCATTCCCATTTCCCTCTCCTCCCACAGGGACATGCGTGATGGGAAGGGGGGAAAAAGGAGCTTGGAGCCTCCATTTCAGGCAGCTGGAGGGGGAAAATGGCTGATTGCAGCTCCTTCCTGATCCTGCGGAATTCCAGGGATAGGGATCCATCCTGCCCATGGTGCTGTGGGTCCCATGGCCTCTCCTGCATCCTTGTGGGATTCCAGGGATCAGGATTCATCCTGTCCATGGTGCTGTGGGTCCCATGGCCTCTCCTGCATCCTTGTGGGATTCCAGGGATCAGGATTCATCCTGTCCATGGTGCTGTGGGTCCCATATCCTCTCCTGCTTCCCTGTGGGATTCCAGGGATAGGGATTCATTCCAGGGATTGGGATCCATCCTGCCCATGGTGCTGTGGGTCCCATGGCCTCTCCTGCATCCCTGTGGCATTCCAGGGATGGGGATTCATTCCAGGGATTGGGATTCATCCCAGGGATAGGGATTCATCCCAGGGATCAGGATTCATCCTGCCTAGGGTGCTGTGGGTCCCATGGCCTCTCCTGCATCCCTGTGGCATTCCAGGGATGGGGATTCATTCCAGGGATTGGGATTCATCCCAGGGACAGGGATCCATCCTGCCCATGGTGCTGTGGCTTCTCCCTGAGCCTGATCCATGATCTCTCCCTTTCCCCAAAAACCAACCTGAGAGGGAAAACAAGATGTGAATTGCCTCATTTCCCTGCAGAATTTGAAGCATTTTGGGATGTCCTGGCCTGGCTCAAGTGAGATCTTGGTGTTCCACCAGATTCTTCTGCTCTTCCCTCTCTCCACAAGACCTGGAAACTCTGAATCCCTAAATCTCCCATGGGACTTTAACCCTGGTGTGACAGGAATTGAGGAAGGAGTTGAAACCCAACCACAAGTTCATCCTTGGATGAAGAGAAGTCACATTTCTTCCTGGTGGAGCTCCAAAAAACACCTAGTTGGGAGTAACCCCATGAGGAGACGCTGATGGATTTGGCTCTGTGCTGGTTTCTGGTGGGATTGGAGGTGAGAAAGATCCATGGAAGAGGTGATTATCACCTCTGGAGCTCTTTAGCCTGAGCTGGGAAGGGTGTGAGGCCACGTGTTCCTCTCCCTGTGCCAAACATCCTTAGGGAGGAATGGGAAACACTTCCCTAACCCTGGGAAGAATGCACTAAGGCTCTTAGCTCTTGGGCTAAGCTGCAGCTACTTAGGCCATTTCTCACCCAACTTTAGTCCTTGCAGGGATTTAGGAGCTTTTTGGCTTCCTTTTGGGTCCTTCTTTCCTTGGGATGTGGCACATGGAGGGGTTGGAAGGAGAGGATGGGACTGGAAGATGAGGATGGGGTTGGAAGGAGAAGGTGGAACTGGGTGTCACATAATGGGCTGGAAGTGGGACTGGAAGTGGGATGGAAGGAGAAGGTGGATCTGGACATCACTGAATGGGTTGGAAGTAAGGAAAGGATGGATCTGGGCATCACTGAATGGCTTGGAAGTGGGACTGGAAGTGGGATGGAAGGAGAAGGTGGATCTGGGCATCACTGAATGGGTTGAAAGTAAGGAGAGGATGAGGCTGGAAGGAGAGGCTGGACCTGGACATCACTGAATGGGGTTGAAAGTTGAGCTGGAAGTGGGATGGGAGGAGAAGATGGATCTGGACATCACTGAATGGATTGGAAGTGGGTCTGGAAGTGGAATGGAAGGAGAGGATGGATCTGAACATCACTGAATGGGTTGGAAGTTGAGCTGGAAGGAGAGGATGGGACTGGACATCACTGAGTGTTTCCAACAGACTCTTCTCTTCCTTCCACCCCTTTCTCCCTTCCTTATCCCTTTTCCTACCAGAAACTTGGCTCAAATCTCCCTCTCTTGGTCTAACCCACCAGGGAAGGACAGATTTGGCATCTAACATCTTCCCATCCTCTTTTCCTTCTCTCCCTTCCAGGCAGGACATGGATTCCCCCTCCATGGTGCTGATGAATCCCAACTCTCTGGTCCTGGTGGAACTTCACAAGGAATGTCCTGGTAAGTGGATTTTGAAAACTTCCTAATGGTTCTTCCAAGGCTTTTCCTAAGCTCTTACAGCTGCTCTGGCACCTTCACAGTGCTGTGATGGTCACCACAGCTCCATGGCCACCA
>NW_008663524.1:0-285 GCF_000695815.1 Acanthisitta chloris
GGGCGGCGGCAGCAGCGCCGGGCGGGCTGGAGGGGAGAGCTGCCACCCGTAAAGCTGAGCGCGACGGGGGGGAAAACACTCAGAAATTATGTTTTTCTTACTGCTGTTTTTGCGTGGAAAGCCTGTTTATTCGTTTCTCGTGTGTACGCAGATTTATCTACATATACACAGAATGTACACACGTATTTTTTTTGAGCTATGAGAACGCTGCCTATAGGCTTCTGTTTCCAGATGTTTTGTTTTCTGTTTCTTTCGGGCATATTTGCATTTCTGCTGGAAGGGGAA
>NW_008663524.1:299-1223 GCF_000695815.1 Acanthisitta chloris
ATATGTATTTGAACAGTAGCGTGGAACAACTTGTGTGCCTTTAATTCAGCTGCAGAGGATATCCATGTGGGATTAATATACTTGAGCGATCGTGTCACACTGACGTATCTTGTTCAGACTTGTAGATTTTTTAAGCAGTGTGGACTTGTAGGTAGTAGCGGAAGTGTAATTAATTTTAAACATGTGACTTGGCCTAGCGCTTATGATTTTAGCGTGGTATTCGTACCTTGGTAAATATGCATAGATTTAGCCATCTGTCCTCTGTTTTCCCTTCGTGCGTGCACATACCACGCTGCGCAAATGAAAGGTACCAGCGGTAGGCTTTAGGGCCAAATACATATTTAAACTCTTCTGGGAAATGCTCTGAAGTTACTCTCAAGGACTAGTGGAAAGCATCTTTCATACATTTTTGAGTATGTTTAAAATAAAATAAAAAGAAAGTTGCTCCAGCACCAGTTATGCCAATTTGTAACTTTTATTTGGCATTAATGCTGTTTGCATTCAGCTGACGCTCCTGCTGGAAGGCATGTAATTCTTCCCAGTATGGACAAGGCCCTTTTGTGTAATGTCAAGCTTATGCTTGACACCAGGTGCTTGAACCCCTGGGTGGAGACCTGTGGTTGCTCTGTCCTGTGATAAGGTGCTGGTTGTTGTGCTGGTGTTGCTCACTGGAGATCATAGCAACAAAACTGCTGACATGGGCTGGAGCTCCCAGTTGGGGCACACCAGTCTTTGGCACTCACCACAGTTGCTGGTGTTTGCTATGGCTCATCTACATGTGAGTGAAGTTTGGAATAGCGTGGGCCACAGGTGTGATTTGCACTAGTGTGAAGGTCTTTCTGTCTGTCCGTGCGAGGTAACCTGCAGGATGGTGGCTGCACAGTGATGTTTTCCTGCAGCTGAAGAGATGGGCTATTTTGTTAT
>NW_008663524.1:1249-26310 GCF_000695815.1 Acanthisitta chloris
TCTTCATTGTGCTGATAGGTGGGTGGATGACATAACATGTGTCACTTCAACATACTTTCCCTCTGAAACTTATCTCCTTTATTATTTACGGCCCTCTCACTGAAGAAATGGCATGGTTTTAGTCAACAGCAAACCTGCCAAAACCTCAAATCTCTGGCATTGCTATGTTTGGGATTGTGATGCTGAAATCTTCATTTGAGCATCATTTTCTTGAATTTGGCTTTTAGAGAATAACAGTTGTCATAAGAAGATTAAAAATAAAGTCTACTTGCTGCTAACACTTGGTGGGTGAAATTTTCATCTTTTATACTCCAGATGCTCTGCAGTTTCTCTGCTGGTTGCAGAGTCTCTAGAATTGTAGGGTGCAGTACTAAATAGACTACTTTTTCTCCTAGCCTAGGGATTCTAAAACTATGGTATACCTACCATAGCAAAAGTGGTCCATGAATCCTGCCACCAGTAGCATGCGACTGCCATTTGAGGAACCTTCTTATTAGTCTTGCTTTTCCTTGGGTTAAAAGCTTGGTTATGAGACACTGGGAAAAGTTCTGTTAACAATTTATGGCAGGAAGAAAAAAAACCCAGCATATTAAATTGGTATTCCCATTGCTGCCTGATGGTGTTAGATTTTTTTTTTTTGCATCCTCTGGGTATCTTTTGGAATCTCAGCAACACTGCATGATTATTTTACTCCTTATGCTGCTGAGTAAAATTATACAGCTTAATTTACTTAGGTTTGGCATGTTCTGACTGAAACTCATGCCATGCTAGGTGAATGAACAGTTTGCTTGTTTATATTGCCTTCACTCCCTCCTCCCTTTTTAATAGGCCCTCATAGGTCTTACTGTAGTTCTACTGGAAGGTTTCAGAATTTGGTCCAACGTGTCAATAAAAACAGACATAAAGAACCATGAACCATATTAAACTTGTTATCAAAGAAGGTATTTTCATGCCGTCAGTTATCAGGGTAGAAATCTCACTTTGCATGGCTCCAGCCAGTCCTACAATCACATTTACTGCTCTTCTATAATTTTTTTTCTGACAGTTTATTGTTATGTCTCTGTGGCTGAAGTACTCAGGACAGACGTGAACACGCTCCCTTCATCTTTGAAGAATGACAAAGAAACCTAATTGGCTTCCAGATCACACTGTATCTTTCTTCATGTCCCACTATCATAATTTAGGTGCTTTCCGTCTACTTATTATTCCTTTCCAGATGTCTTTAGCAATCGAATCTTTGCTGGATCACTTTTCCCCTTATGAATTATTATTTATTTTCTCAGAGGCATCCAAGAAATAAAATGACTGATAGATTATTTTTTTCCCCTCCTGTTACCTTTCTTCAATATTCTCCCACGTTCATTTGCAAGTAGAGCTACTTAGAAAGTGTTCATTAAAATGTCATTGAAGTGAAAGTCAGGCAGAGTGTTAATCAAAAATGCTTTTCAATTTCAAGTCACTCATTTCTGGTGAATAAACCTTTAAAAACAAAAACAATCTCTTTTCTACTGTTGGTACTTCCCCTGTGCATTTTGCTCACTTGATCATTGTGGTTGGATTATTTGTGGTAACTGAGCTTGACACAATCGATTTGCTTATGGCTTTACAGAAACACAGTATCAAAACACTCAACTAACTTTGGAATAAAAAATGTATGGCTCAGTCAACTACAGGTATGAAGGAAGAGCACACCTCTTCAAAAAGTTTAAAGTGTTGAAGAACCCAACGGTTTATGTTGACTTGCAGCTGCACACCAACATTTTTTAGCTCTACGACGATGACTGTCAGAAACTGTTACTCTGCTGAGCCCAAGGTAGCTCTGCTGCTGCCCAGGGCCACAGAGAGCTGTAAGATTGTGGGTAGGTGTTTGAGCACTGTGAGGATGCAGCCTGGAAGATGAGAGGATGATGGTATGCAACTGTGTTACTGGGGGAGGACATAACACGTTCTAGAGTAATCGAATTTCCTAGATTGGAAGGCTTCATGGGCTGCCCACAGTGTACTGGAGACACAGATCGCTCTTTGCCTAGATAGAGCTGAGACAGCAATGCTGTTACTGAGTAGCATTTCGCTATGAAAGTATAATGTCAGTGTAAAGTCCAGAAATACTTCTGACCTATGACCAGTTGGGATCATGTATCTTAAAGCAACAAAACCAGGGTCTGTCTGTGGCTGCAAAGTAGTGACAGTGTTTTCCTCTGCTCACCGCTGAATTCCAGGTTTAGATTTAACTTCAGCTACTCCTTGTTTGGATGGTGTTGCAGCTGTTTGTGCTGAAGGGTAAATAGGTCTGTTGTGTCTCCACATTGGGAGAATTTGAGACTGTTTGTGGGTGATTCACCTGGTAGCTTAACAGTGATGTTAGAAAGTAGCATGTAGGGAATTGGGCTTTGTAGGTCTCTACAGGTGAAGGATCAAGTGATGGGGGAGCAGCTTCCCACTGCTGCCTGTTTCCCTATTGCTCCCATTTTATCCAGGAAGAACCCAAACAAGATATAATATTTTTGTGGGCCCTTTTGAGGTGTCCCCACCCCTGTGGTGAGAGACATATTTTGTGGCTGATGGTATCAAAAAGGAGGTCTGAGAGGTTGAGTGTGTATCAGCCCATACCTCCTCTGACAGGAGATAATTTGAAGTATAGGAAGATGGCTTTGTTACTTACCTTTTTCAGGAATGGGAGGTTTCGGAGTACCGAGTTGCTCAGGACTCTTATTTCCATGGTGAGTTTCTGCAGCAGCGGTAGGATTAAATCGTTAAATTTTCAAGGAGGAAGAAAACTTCCAAGTATTTTGTTAATGATTTAAAACTGGAAGGAGTATGGGTTGAATTCACAGGTTTTGGAGAAGAAAAGACACCCTGTTTTCAGGTGCAGCAATGTCTAAGTGTGCTCTGCTTGATCTGTGCAAGCTGGATGGTGGTGGGTATGGGCGAGGTGCGTTTTTGTTTCCTGAGGGGCTTTCTGAGTGCGCACAAAGTTTTCACAAAGTTGAGTGTTTCCTTGCTGTGCAATGCATAGGTATGGATGTCATAGGCCCTCAGCATCGAAGGCCTTAGCATAGACTTTGATACATTAGTTCTTTCAGCCTTTATTTGCCATTCTCAAACTGGGAGTTTCTGTCCTATATGTGTGTATGGTGAGATACTGAAAACATCAAGGTGATTTTGGAGTATGTTACTGGAGCAGTGGTTGCCAGGAGTTGCCTCTGGTTTTGATCACTGCTGATGTGTGGGTCCTTGAGCCCTCAGACCCTGGCCCTGCTTCAGTTTGTGAGCTCTGAAAGATTTCCGAGTTTCTCAGTCTTTGCTCTACTGAGGCTTTCTCTGGTCCCTGGGAAACTGATCATGCTGTCACTTGGTCGAAAGAGGCAATGCCGTTTCTACAACTGCATTGGTGTTGTGATATCCATAATGTTCAACTTCTTTGTCAAGTGTTAGGTCAAAAATATGATCAGCTCTGCATGTTGGACCAGATATGACCTGTGAAGGTGCCAAGGGGACTACGAGGAAACTGGCTTTTCATAAAAATTCAAGATAATGAATTTTGGGGACTTCACCATGTTCAGCCTTGCCAATACATCTGTTGACATTTCCAACACTGATCATTCTGGGACATTTTGCCACCTTCTTTTGCAAGGTATTAATGCTATCTTTCCTAAAGCTGTTCATTTCTTGTAATCTTTAAGTAAATAAATGTTAGCTTTGGCTTTTGAGGTTAGTGGAATCTAACAAAAGTGCCTTACTAGAGCCACCTTAGATTTCATGTTTGTGAACAGGTGAACAAAGTGCTGCTTGCTGTCTGCTTGTGCCTGGGTCTTTGACTCTGTAATGGGGGGGGGGAGAAGGCATGGGATTTATATCTCATTTAGATGGCTTTGGGTGATGCAATGCATATCAGGTATTTCACTCTCAGGATTGTGCATTGCCTGTTGGCAGTTAGAGGTAGGTCTTACATTGCTCAATTCATTCACTTAATTTGATAATGCTTTATGCTCTTTGCATCCTGTTTGTGGCAGAGTGTATTTCTGCTGCTACTTACAGCTATTAGAAAATATCTGGTTTCTCTCATTCTTTTCCTAGTTCCTTGAACAGGGCATAACAGTTTATACCATGGCAGATGAAGTTGGCTGTGCCATTTGGATTCCTGGGTGCCATAGGAGAGGCATGTGATCCTTTTTAGAGGTGCAAGTTGTTGAATCTTGGGAATAGTTAGACCTGGGTATACCTCCTGTGGGAACAGAGGTGAGTGTGGACAGGAAGGGATGAGGGTGTAATGGTAAGATTAAGGCACATTCCATCAGAATGAGGTGGCTTCCAGTCAGTCATTTTTTGAAAATAACCTGTCCTTACTGTCGTGAATTAGGGGAAGGGGAAAGAGAAATCAGTCCACTTCCTGAGCTGTAAAGAGGCCTCTTGACTAATGGTGTGTCAATAACTGGAGGCCAGAGCTGGGTGGAGCTTGATACTTCTCCCTCATGAAGCCGCAGAGCTGTTTGGTCATCTGAATTGTGATGGCCCTGGGGCTGACAAGAGGATTATTACAGTGCTGTTCTTGCTTTCTAGAAAGCTTATCTCATTCTTCTTCTCAGGCTTCAAAGATGTTTGAAGCCTTTTTTCTTATGTGGTACCAGCAGTTCCAAACCTGCTGGAGTTCATCCCTGGTGCCGCTGAGTCCTTGGTGGAGTCTGCTGCTGGAAATAAACTGGGAAGGGGGAAAATGTTGATTAGTGCAGAACTGTGCAGAAGGCTTTGAGGATCGAGATGATGAATTTTCTAAACAGGAGGAATAATTGAAACTGCTGTAGTTCCACTTCGCTTACTCCAGCAAGATTTTGTCAGTGGGTTCATAGTTGCGTGTTGCTTTCTGCATAGTAGACTGCAAAAAGGAATAGAATGAATGGGATAACCTTAAAGGTTAGGGTTTTTTTGTTTGGGATTTTTTTTTTTGTCTGGTTGGTTGAGTTTTTTTGTGGTTTTTTTTTGTTTGGTTGGGTTTTTTTGTTTGTTTGGGGTTTTTTGTTTGTTTTTTTAATGTGCCAATACTCCTGAAGTCACATTGTCTCAAAAAGAAGTCTTTGGAGATGACCATAACTGTAAGCATCTACATGAAATTTTGTTTTTTTGAAGGACCTATAAAGAACTCTTATAGAAAGTGAGCGCTGATAATTTCATTTTTTATTGATAGATGGCTTGGTCATAGATAACTTTGTAAAATGGAAGTATATTCAATATCAAAATATCTGAGAGTACTGAAATAGAAACGTCTAAAATTCTGTGGACATTTCTGTATGGAATCCAGAGCTTTTAACCTATCCCTTCTGCCAGCAGTACGAAGAAGAATCAAGAAGCAAATGCAAAACATCTGAGTGATAGTCCCTTGTATATGCTGCCAACAGTAAAGGGAAGAGATAAAGCTAGAAGTCTCTCTAGTTCATCCATTGTGGATTGAGCACATGGTCACAGCTTTTGTCAAATGCAGTATTTCTAGCTCAGATGAAGTCCTGTTGCCATGCCTGGATCCAGTGAAGAGCTACTTTTATAAATAGGGGTCTAGGTTGAGAGCTGGGCTTCTTTAGCTGGATGAAAAGTAGGCTAAGGGATAATCCAGTAGCTGTTTACAGCTACTAGAGGATGATTATGAAGATAATAGAACCAAATTCTACTTAGTAGTGTCGTATGTCAGCAAGGGACAATGACAAAACAAATTGTTTCTTTGGAGACTCAGTTGGATGTTAGGAAAATCTTGTTACTAGAAGGGTAGAGCAGGACAGCAGCAAGTCATCCAGAGGAGCGAGTGTCTGTCCTCTGAGCTTTCCAGGACTCCTCAAGGCAAAGCCACAGCTGACCTGATCTGTTCTTGATGATAGTATTCTTTTAAGTCAGAGATTGGACTGAGTAACCTCCTGAGGTTTCTTCCAACCAAAGTATCTATGAGACTGGCTCAGATCCCCCATCAAGTGAAGTATTTTTTAGACAACTTTGCACTGAGCTGACCAGGTACTGTGGGATGCTTGGTGGTAAACTTAGTTTCATGTCCTTGATGCAGTTTTTGGAGTTCATACAATAATGATTCAGTGAACTATACTGAGATTAGTATTGTTGACCTAATGACTGGAGGACCTGCAGAATATTTTTGTCAACAGGTTTATTTTAGGCTTACTTGTTCCAGAGGGAATGGGCAGAACTCTTTGATGGTTAATACTGCCCAAACAGGCAAACCTCTCGTGGTGGTTCTGTTGAAGATAGCTTTGGGGGATAAGGTGGCTTTACAATTGCCAGGAGGGCAGATGGTCTACAGTGAAATTTGACTTAAGATCTTCAGTTTAAAAGACTATATACCCCACAGCAAAAGATCTGTGTAATAGTCATCTTGCGCTTTTCCTCTTCAGTCCCTTTTGCCTATTACTACCTTTAAGTAAGCCAAAGGTAGCAGACAGCACACCCTCTAATCTTGTTTTGGCTCTACTAATATGCATTAGTGGTCATATTTTATCATTGTTCGAGTTGGTATGAGGGGGAATAACCAAATGAATAGCTTTGTCAATTTGTAACACTTTTTTTTGAGACAGGAAGTGTCAGAGAAAAACACAGAAGAGATGAAGTATGCCATGTTAAAAAGCAGGATGCTATTCCCTTACAGACTTTTCCCTCCAAATAAACTCTGTTCCATCTCTGGATCGCTGGTGAATGAAGTCCTGTATTTCGAGGCCTTCTTTCCGTAATTTACTTCACTTTTCCGGTGGTGAGATTAAATATTGACGTGCACTGCTTGAAACATGCTGTCTTGAGAGGTCGTGCGTTTGGATGCCATTTTATCCACACAGTGCTTCTGCTAGAGGACCTTGCTACTTGCCCTTCATTACTCATACTTTTTTGCATATTTTTTTCCTGTGTGAAAACAATTCTTGTTTCTCTTTGCGTGTACAGCTACTTATTTTCGGTTTCTGTTACATGACATTGGGTTTCAATTAAGGTTCATGTATTTAGTATTATGTGGCAGAGTAATTAGGCAAAGATCCACATGTAATGTTTTGAAAGCATTATACGACAAAGTATTCCTGCCACTTCACAGTAATCAGAGAGCAAGCTGAAACAAAGCAAACTCTTTTGAGGTGCAAATGGAAATTTGGTGCAAAACTCATGACTGAATGCACGCAAGTCTGATGTTTAAAGCAAAGCCTGCCTGTGTGCACACAAACTTACAGACTTCACAAAACAGAGCTGCCTGCTAACCAAAAGACTAGTTGCTCACCAACAGTTCACTTGGCATAGCTTTCTCCTACCTGTCATCCATACTTCATAGAAAGAAGTAAAAGCCAGTACTTACATACTCCAGGCCTTCTCTTCTTGCCAAAGCAATGCTTTGTTAATTATATGAAGTCCTCCACTCCTACATGTGCAAGTTATTAATTGCTGTAAAAGGGTAAGGGATTGAATCCTACTCTTTTTAAAAAACAAATATTATCCAATTGGCTTTCATTTTCTGTGAAGTTTCCTGGAGCCTATTTTTTCTGCTTACAGTGGAGATTGCTTGCTGATTTTGCTGCATGCCCCTGAGCATCTACCCTACAGGCTCAGGCTGTTTAAGTGGCAGCTTGTAGGGAAAAAAAGTCAAATAGTGCTAGGTTGTTTTCCACCTGTATTGCAGTAGTGTGCAAAAACAATAGGATGATTTTAATGAATTAGAGTGAGTTGAATTATTTTTGTGCTAATTGAAAATGGGAAAACTCAAAATGTAGCCTAGTTTCAGTGGCATCTTTTTTCTCTTTGGGTTTATAATGGAGTAATAAAATAGAGCTTTTGGATTTAAAGGATAATTAGAGAGTCCTCATTACATCACTGGTTGGATGATTTATTATTTGGAGCCGTTGCTTGAATTATATGCAGGATTTGGAATACATTTGAGGCTGATAACTGAGGCTTCATAGAAGGTTTTAAAAATATTTGGTTTACCTGCAGAGAACTTAATTGGAATACATCTCTCATGTAGTTATGTGAAGTGTTCATTTTGGTCATTTAGGAACTTTTTAGAAGACAAATCTTGCTCTTGTGTCTTCCCAGGAGGTTGGAAATCCAGAAGGTAAGGGGCAAAAGTTTAGTATATGCATTTTCCACCTATGCTTCTTGAAACACAGGAGCATTTTCCTGTGCCCATGTGACTTTGGGGCTGAGGTTAGTAGGTTTTATGAAAAGGTGATTTATCAAATGGTTTCCTCCTGTTGTGGGCTTGAATAGGAGCTACTCCAAATCTGAGGCCAGAACAATGGCTATGGAGGAAATTAGTCACGGAGGGATCTGAGGAGGAAGGAGCATGTTTTTATCAGTGATGGAAGAACTTCCCAGTACATGGGGGTCTTGCTAAAGATGATTTATGCATTAGTGAGTGATGACGATTTACACCTTCACATTGTTTCCAGTTGAGTATTGAAGACTTAAAGGTACAATACTTGTTTTCCTCTTTAATTTGACACATTTGGAAAGTTTTCTTCATAACCACATGGATTCAAAATACATTTCTATGAAGGCTTAAGCATTTGGCGTTTATTTTAGCCAAAGTGAAAGTCTCGAGAGGCTTCCATCAGATAATTCCCTGGTTGTACAAACTAGGGGTATATGAAGTCAGTTAGCAGAGAGAAGGATTTCTCTTGAATTTATGTTGTATGCTGCTGGCTTAAATAGTGCTTGTGCTTTTACTCTCTGATTCCTTGTGATTCATAAACCATATTCTGAGTAGGGTTCAACAGTTGAAGATAAAGGGTTTCTGTTCTGCATGTAACCTTCTGCATTATGCTGGAAGATTTGTGAAGATCTATTCTGATAGGAATATTTCTGAGGAAACGGTTACATTTTTGCATGGGTACGGGTACCTAAATATATGGCATCTAAAATGGCACTAGACAATTTTGTATCTGGGACATTTGCTTGGGGCTGGCAGATATAAGACATACCAGTAATTCAGTGCTTCCTGCAGTGACCACTGTAGGCCAACAGGAATTCCTTTGGGCATCTATGAAGGTACTAGATGTGTGGTTTTGGATGACTAAAATTTAAATGTTAGTGTTTTAATACTTCTGTGATTTGGTATTTCAGATGAGCAAACTGCAAACAGCTTTTTTTAAGCTGTCATGAGAAAAATAAAATCACTTTCCTAAGAAAAACTCCATACTTTTGCATAAGTCTGTGTTATAAGAGCAAGGTTTGCCAATTTATTTTACTGAACTTATTATTTTGACAGTTTATAGTACCTAGCTTATGAAGTCGGCAAGATATTCGTTGTTTTACCAGCCTTCCCTCTCCCCAAAAATGCCCACCTCCAAATGAAAATCAGGAGGAGAATCACAGTCCAACTCCTGTTTGGTTAATTTGGTGTCAATCAGTTGTTCAGAGGAGGAAAGTGTGAGTGAGTGCAAGGATTGATGTTCAGTCAGGGGGAAAAAAAAACCTGGAACATGTTCAGCATAGCTTAGAGAACAAGCTTATGTAGCTTATATAGCAACATAGCTGGAACATGCTTATGGCAAGCTGAGGATTTACACCAAAGCTGTAACTGCATTGTCAAAATACAGGTGTCCTTTAGCTATATGCTAATGTCTTTAGTTATTTGCAATTGATTTGAAAATCGGGTGCTATCCAGTGTGTGTAACTAAAGTGTCTAAATATTTATGTTCCTAATAAAGCTTCTTCTGTAGTAAGATTTCATCTCTTACATGTTTAATGGAGGACATGATGGAAGAAGCCTAAGGGTGACCATCTCAGGTAACCTACAGAGAAACACAGATGCTTTTCGGATATGATGGAATCTCTTAGAATAGCTGCTTTGGGATAGGATGAATCATAGCCCACAAATGCCTATTTTTCTTCAGTGACTATAAAGAGAGAGGGGGAGTAGAGTGACTCAGTGAAATGTGGTTGTTTATATTTGGTCAAATATATTTCGAGCTAAGTGCATAAGGCTACAATCCAGAGGCAGCTCAACTCTCCATGGCACCCAGTATATGTCTCTCAAACATTCATCTACAAAAGCCTGGCTGGAGTGTACTGCAGCTCTCCTCTGGCTGATGCCTTCAGCTCCCTTCCCAACTGGAACCACCCTGTGAAGGAATGGTGCACGTGCACTCAGTTTTCATGCTGATGGGGAATTGGTGTCTTCCTAAAATAAAGTCAGGATGCAGACTGGATGTGTGCCTGAACCCATGTGTTTTGGTTTCACAGTTTAGACACAGCTTAAATTCTTTGTGCAAGCAGCGGAAGGAGAGAGGGCATTTGGAAGGCCTCCAGGAGCCACCTTAATTTTGGTAAGATTGATTCCTAACATGTAACTTGAATATGTGCTTGCTTCTGTGGTATGTTTTCATTTCATACTTCTCTCAGTGTATGTGGTGAAAATAAACAGTCTGCTTTCATTTCTGTGCACAATCAATCTTCAGTTTTCCTGGGTTAGGGAAATGTTGGTATGTCGGGGTTCTAGGAAGTTGAAACAGTTGAAAAGCTGGACTTAAAGTGCTTCTGATAAGCCTGTTTTTAAAACCAAAAGTAGACCTATCCTTTCAGAACAGCATACCTGCTTCCAGTTAGTAACTTGAATCTTGACGTTACTCTTTATTTTTGTAACTTAAAATGATTTCTGTCATCACTTCAGCCCCAATAGAGAGAGAGAGCGAGCATGAGGTATTTTGCAAAGGCTGGCATCAGTGGTATTATGCATGAGTGCCTAGTTTGAAAATCTTGGCAGCTGCTTTGACTTTTCTTTATGCTGTCATTCAGACCATAGCTACCAAGGCTGAATTTTGCTCATAGTAACAGTTGTGGGAAGTTACTAGGGGGAAGAGTCTATTACTGACACAGGAAATAGTTTTGCAGTTCTTTCTGCCATTGCTGACCTTACCAAAATGTCACTGTTGCCACAGGTCATCTATGCAAGGCTCAAAATCATCTATCTGCTGTACTGAATGTCACATAAATTGCTTGGTGACTTCAGTGTTAGTGTTACATATGTTCCACACATCTTGCAAAACTCCCTTTAAATTGACAAGTTTTGTTGTTTCTGGGATTAGACCTAATCACTATGATTAAAAAGTAAAGAAGAAAAAACAACTGTGTGGGTTCTGCATTTTTCTGTTTTCCTCCAAAGTGGTCCCCTTTTAGTACTTCCAAAATGATTCCTTTTTCTCCGAAAGTTACATCAATGCCATTCAGAAAATTGTGTGTAATAGTCACCTTTGGCAGCACTTTTCCTTGATTCATTAATTACAGGAGCATGTCAAGCAGTGCAGATGGTATTTTCTGATGTGGGAATTTACCTTTGTTTGTTATTCTTTGTTGAGTTTGACATCTGAATTTCTCAGCGTCCCTAAGATTATGTTATTTTGCAATTAAATATATAATACAGTTCTATAAATTGGCCTGATGATTTAAATTCTGGCCTTTTCTTTGTAACTGATGTGGAAAATGAATGGGTGCATGGGCACATCTTGGTTTGAGATCTGTAGCTTTGGAACTACGCATTCCCCAATATACTGAGCAATTATTTTTTTAAATCTCTTTTTCTTCAGTCCATGAACTCAGACCTTATTATGGCATGACTCAAGCACCATTTTTGAGAAAGAGCATACACTTTCTCATGACCTTTTTGACGGATCCCAGCTGAAGGGTTCACAAATGGGATATGATGTATTTTCAGCACGCACTATTGAGTTGAGGGGCTTCTGATCCTTTAGCAATGATCTGAAATGTAATGACCAGCGTGTGGCTGCTAGTTTTGTGTTTGTGATTCAAGAGTCTGAGGAATGATATCTGTGTGCACCTCAACTCCATTTGACTGCAGTTAAAGCTCTGCACTGGTTGAAGACCAGTGTATGCTCTGTGAAACAGTGGCACTTGCCATAGGGTTGTGCAGTCAGTGCTGAACCCTTGCCTTTTGAGAGGTTGTGTCTGTGACTTGTCTTGGGTTTGTGGTGGGGCTTTTTGAGGTAACTTGCAAGTTTTCTCCCTCTTCAGAAGCAAACTAACAGACCACAGGAGCTCTCGGCAGGTGTTGTGGTATGAATGTGCATGTGGTCTGTGGAGAGGATGGCTGGCTCCTGGTGACTCGTGGCGCTCGTGCTCTTACTCATCCTTGTCTGGCTTGTGCACCATCATCTTCTGTGTTGTAACCTTCTGTTCGACCAGACCCAGGACTTCCAGACTCTGGCTCTTGCATCTCTTCCTACCTTTCCCTCTCATCGCTGTCTCTCCCTCTTCTGTCCAGCTTTGTGGCCTGTTTTGGCCCACCTGACCTTTCTGACACCCCCTCTACAGTGTGCTCTCAAGGGCTCGTCTCATGCACGTCCGTGGGACACCAGCCGAAGGGTCATGAGAGCAACAGGCGAGGCTGTCTTCCTGCTGTCAGCTCCAATGTCTGGTCTCTGGCAGATGGGAGCAGCAGTTACAGGGGAAATCCTGCTAATCTCCTGTAACTTGAGCCCATTACATGCTCAGTCGCACTGTGGGGCTGGTGCCTTTCCAGCCACATACGGACGGGTGGCTGAAGGAGACGGACGCTTACTGCACATTTTCTGAGGTTTGCACCGTAGGGATCAGAAACAAAAATTAAAAAGATGCTGTGAGTCAGCGGAATGCTAGCAGGTTTTAAAGCTTTGTCAAATAGGAAAATATTTTC
Organism: Acanthisitta chloris; assembly: GCF_000695815.1. NCBI lineage: Eukaryota > Metazoa > Chordata > Aves > Passeriformes > Acanthisittidae > Acanthisitta > Acanthisitta chloris. Next base: position 13,905 of record NW_008663524.1, read on the forward strand.
ATAAGCATAGAAAAGACAACCTTGATTTAATGAAAAAAAAAAACCCAACCAAAAAACAAAACCAAAAAAGTAAGGGATCGGCACTTTGCCAAATTTCAAGTCTGCCCCAACATAGGCAGAGGAGCTGGAGTTCCCCAGTGAGTGAGTTACAAGGATAGCAGAGCAACATGTTTTTATCTAGGCTATCTCAGAAATAGGCAAACTGTGTTTTGGCAGAAAAGTAAATAAATCCTGCAGCAGATGTCCAGGATGGAAAATTTTTAGCAAGGGCAGCTCGAGTTTGGCAAAGTCAAAAGAATGTGGAAAATCCTGACAAGATGCACCAAGACATCTTAATAATGGGTGAAGTTACCACCCCTGTCCCTGGGGTCTCTCAAACCTACCAGAATCAGCTATTCTTTTTTATTATTTTTGGGGGTGGGGGGGGAGGGTTGCTTTGGTTTTTTTATACAGGGCAGAATAGAGCAGCATGGAGGGGGTGATTGAACAGAGAGCGAGGGCTGGCTGGCAGGAGCCTTCTTGGCAGCAGCATATTTCAGCCATGCCTGGGAGGGGAGGGTTTTCACAAATTGGGTGGGAGGTGGTGGAGCCCAAAGGGGAGTTGTTGCTTGTGGGATAGAGAAATAATGGATTTTTGGGAAGCTGTGTTTATAATATGCAAAATAGTCCATAGGAAACAATGGGGCCTTGGGACAGAGCTGCCAGTGAATGAGAGCTTTGTTTTCCTCTTGTCTATTCATATTTCTAAACTTTTAGTGGCATTTTAAACACATTTTACACATTTTTCGTCTAAATGGCTTGAATTGCCTAAACTTCTGTCTAAAGTAGTATTGCACTGCAATCTTTATCCCTTTCTGGATAAAGATTGACTTTCAGCTTAAGCTCCTTTTTGTATTTTTCTTAATTGCTACTCTTGTTCAATAATCCTTGCCTGCTTTGTTCTCGTGTTTTAAAACTTCAGCAAAATTTGTGGGAAAACTGATTGACAGCAGACCTTGTGTACCAAGCATGTCAAGCTGCCCACGGCTTGACTTGAAAATGGCAACTGGTATCATAGTCCTTATGCCAGAACCTTGATACAAATGAACATCAGTTGCAAGCTAATTGCACGAGCTGCAGTTTAGATGCTGCCGATGCGATTTGTCTGCCACAGATATGAATTGAAACACCGTCGTATAGATTGTTTTCATTGAGAAGCATCCCATACCTGCAGTCCCTAACAACTGTTCTCAAATATTTGGAAAGATGCTATGCTTGTACTGCTGTTAAATGCAGATGCTGCACGTAAGATTATGCAGGATTAAAATGAGGATATTATTGCCTGAATGAGAGTGCATTTTGGCGGCATGTTAAAATACAAGAGAGATGGTTTGATTTATTCTGGTGCACAGCTCACCTTTACACCCAAAACGGCATCACTGCAGTTTTGGGAATGTTGTTTGTGCACGTGTTTACAATTAGCAAAGCTTTGAAAATCCCCGTGCAAGAAATGGTGTAGCTGCTGTTGCAGTCAAGGGGAAGGGAGTTGTTTGCTTTTGCTGCGTGTGTTATTTCATGGAGGTATCGCTTTACCTCGCCAGTCAAACTCCTTCCCCGCGCGAGGGAAATTCCTGGTTCATCAGTATGGATGCATTGTTTTTACACATTAGAAGTGCTGTGTTGCTGTGTCAATCATCCCCTTAGGATCAGTTTAAGAGCAGTAGGGCTGACGAAGCTGGGTGTGATTGGCTGCCATATGCTGGGAGGGCTCTGTGAGAAGGAAGGGCTGCAGTCTTTCAGCAACAGAGTTTAGGCTGTGTCTTTGCTTCATCATCTGAGGAAAAATCCCCAGATAAGGCACAAGGCATTCTGAGAGAAAAAAAATTACAGGCTGCTCATCGTTTCACGTGAGAATTAGTTACCATGATGCGATGGGAGAGATATGGCTGTTTGTTTATATCAGACGTTCCTGTTCACGTTGGGAATGTGTCGAATAGACAGGGCTAAACAAGGTAGGAGGATCATTGTCTTTTATCGAATGTTTAAAGAGTTTGCTGCAGTATGCTGCATACTGTATGTGTTGCTTCGGGGAGCTGGGGAAACAGTGTTTCTCCAGTGAGCAGATTCTGTTTGGGTGCAATAGGTGGATTTCATGGTAACTTGTTTTCGAAGGGTATTAATTTCCAATGTAAATAGCTCTCTTCTGAAATAGAACATGAGTATATGCATATTAACACAAGTAAAAAAAGAAATAGGTCAGTGTGTTTCAGAAGTGCTGCTTCCCTAATTGGATTTTTAGCTGGGTTGTTGTCTGGAAGTGCTGCCTGGCTTTAAGAAGGAGAAGGAGTCAACCTGGAAATCTGTGAAGTTTATAGCAGCTATGTTTGAAGATTTAGGTGAATTAGACTGGCTGATCTAAATAATTCCCTACCACAGGCTTTAACTAAAGCCAAGACTGCCTGTTTTAGACTTCTTGGAGCCATACAACAAGATTACAGTATTTTACCCTGTTATAAAAGTGTGGGCATTCTTGACTGCACTGTGCTCTTGAAAGAAAGCTGGGAGAGTTTTTCATATTGTAGTTTAGCTGAGTATTTCCCCTGCTCTTTCCGGGTCTTTGTCTCAGCAGCAAAACAGAACCTGTACATAAAAACAAGGAAAACAAGGTTAATAGTACGTGCTGCAATTATCTGATCTTTATACATTTTTAATGAGAGAACACACAGCTAGCAGAATAATTTAATGAGCAGACTGGCTTTTAGAGCAATGATTTCGCTGTGCTAAGGCACATCAACTTTCTTGCAGAGGAGGAGCCTCAGGAAGGAATGGAGCAGATTTATGTTAAATGCTCTGGAGATAAAGAGAGATTCAAAGAAGAGATATACAGGCAAAAGTCTGTGAAATTCTGGAAAAATAGAATAGTTATTAGGTGTTCTTATTTATTAGATTAAAAACAAACTTTATCATCATATTATAGTACATTTCCTCATCCTGTGATGTGCTGAAGCCTCTTCAACTTTCTCAGACTGCCATATGCATTGATGGTGCTCAGTACCTTTCAGGATCTCACCCAGTTAGCAGTCTGAATTAATATGCTTCCTTCAGTTGCATAATAGCAGCATCGTTTATATGTACAGTATAGAATATAGGTTTTTTTAATTTTTCTTTTTTTTCTAAAGAGTAACAGTTGGTGAGACAGCAAGAAAATGTTGTCATCTTACTTCTACTGTAATAGCCATGAAATTGCATATAGATATTTGTATTAAAACAGAATGTTGGTAGAAAAAATAAATGTATGAACTGAAGAAGACTGAAGATCAATTTCTTAAAGAGAAAGTAGGTAAAAGAACCTTTTACTGCCCAGAAAACCTTTCAGTGGTGTTGTTTTGGGGAAAATGTCAGTATTTCTTCTATCCTAGGAATGAGTTACATTAGTTTCAAAACTATTGCATTAAGCAGGCCCTTCTAGACCAACTGTCCATCGTCCCTCCCAATTTTCAAGGAGAAGTGCAGGACATGTGCTCAGAACTGCTGATGTCACCTCCCAACTCCTCACAGCTGACTCTGCCCAGAGGAGGTTGATGCCACTTCCCCATTCCCTGGCCAAACACTCGCTAAGACCTGCAGCTAGGTTGTTGACACACATTGAGTTCATGAACTGGTTATTTTTGAATGCTAGTCTTCTAAGTAAAATCAACCTCGTGTCTTCTGAGAATTTCAGGCTTTGCTAACAAGTGAAACACACGTCAGGGTACAGAGCATTATTATTACAAATCCATAGGGTATGGAAAGTATGTTTAACTGTCTGTCACTCTTGATGCTCAAATGTGTTGTGTGCAGACTGTGTTAAGCGTGTGAGGCGAAGACTGATAATCAGAAGCAAGTCAAGTAATCTTTTTCAAGCTATAAAATGTGAGACAAATTTTCAAGTTTTGCAAATAAAAACGATTTTCATGCACAGCTTTCAGAGAAAACTTTTCAGCCTCCTGTTTTAAGACAGTCTCTTACTTTCAGATAATTTGAGTGGCTGATTTTCATACCTTGGAGATCACAATTATGTATAGAGTTATCCTTGTTATGCCTGACTACCAAAGTGAAAATTTGCATTCATCACTCAATCAAATAGTTTGTATCAAACTAGAGACAGACAATCAGGTGACAAAAGGACTTAAAAAATTTTACAGGTCAAGGTATATATATACTACTACTTTATATGGGCAGGTAAGTGAACCTTCATCTTGCAAGGCAGAGGTGGTAGTAAACAGTCTCTACATTTATTATGTAAATAGTTGGTATTAAAAGTATTTTGGACCAGATTCTGATATCTCTTTTCATTTAGTAATATGTTTTCTTCTTAATGGCTCTGTGGATTTTATTAGTATGGTAGCTTCTTGCTGTGTGCAGTCTGTCTCTTTTCAAGGAATAGTTACTTTGTTTAGAATTAGTCTTAATTTTCTGAAGGTAGAATTTTCTAAGGAGTTCTTGAAGTACAGTGCTTGACTACAGAGTGTTTATAAATTCAGATCAAGTTCTTCATTTGCAAGCATGTGTTTTACAGAAATGTAAGATAACGATGAGGTACTATTTTTATTTTTTTCTGAGCAAGAAAAATGGCTCTTAATGTTACATGAGATTTCAGGCACTCAGGTCTCACCTCTGCTGTGAATGAATCTTCTCTGTTGCTCATAAATGTGTCAGGAATAAACTGTATTGTGGGTATTTGTAAAAGCTCTGTAAAATGTTCAGTTTTTACAGTATTGAGAGATGAGAAAAAGACTTAGTGTTCAGTTGAAATTCCTTATTAGGGATTTTGCATGCAGTTAAAATTTTCTAAGTCATGACTTGGACCCATTGTTAAGACTTAAATTGCATGTGACAGCTATTAGTGATACCTTGTTTCATAATTTCACTAGATATTTCTGACTTTGAGGATTTTTATTTTTTTTTTCTTTCAGGGAAGGAACCCCTTTTTTTTTTTTTTTTTTTTTCTTAGAGCCAATTGATTTTTCCCCTCTTTTATGAATATGGCTGTTACAAAATTGTAGCAAAAGGGAATAAAATCACTTGCTTTAGAACTTGGTAGTATGCATTTTCTTTTTAGAACCTTTGATATGTCTGTTATGTTTAATACAATGTGTTACGGTTAACTAATGTTAACCAGTGCTATGTAACTGGTCTGTAAACAGGCTGAAATTATAGCCTGAGGAAAATAAAACTCATTTCAAGAGAGTGTCAGTGCTGAAAACTAGTTCAAATAATAGCAGTATTAACTGCTTGACTAATTAAACTAATCTTCTTATACATTATTAGCAAATGCAGTGACAGTTGTTGGTTATTGATATATGGACTCTTGAAAAAGTCTTCTTTTAAAACCAAACTTTTTGGCTCTGTTTGGAGTAGACGGTGCACAAGGGGAAAGGGGCTGCATAACTTCTTTCTTGAATCTGCCAACTTCTAAATCTGCATAATTTTTATTATTTTTCTTTTGGTAAGGCCATTAAAGACTGAGCTCTCCCTCTGATAATGCTGGCGATGTCAAGTTCTTGGTTCAATATTTCAGGCATGCTAAAAAAGGAAAACTTTGAGGCTGTGAAAATTGAAGAGCATACCTAACAGGGGATTAAATGCAAAATCCTTATAACTAACACAAAAAAATACTAATTATGTAGGGGACTCTTTGTGGTACCGATGATTGCTAAAACTGCCGAGAACTGCTAATGTGCAGCTTGCTGCTTCTGCAGAAGACTTGTGGGATTCCTGGAGTCAGAAGTCTGGCACAGGACTTGGTGGGCTTGTGATACCTGAAGCTTTGCCAGTTAGAAGAGCTCAGCTATAAACAAATTGATAAACACAGGGGTTCACACCTTTTTTTTTTCTTTCAACATTATTTATTTATTTTCCTTTTTTCATTTTTTATTCTCTACCCTGTTTTTCAGACGTAGCTATATGTCCACAAATACATACACACATAGTTTATGTGCACACATTCCTAAAAATATGGATTTTCATCTTCATGATTTTTGTAATACAAACCCAGTAGCTGATAAAGACAGTGGGAGGGATTTAGTGGTACTGTTGTTGCATAAGGAAATGGATCAAGAAATCAGAACATATGGTTCATATCAGAGTCTATTTTTTTTTTCTATTTTAGATCGATGATTTTTGTATCAGTTTCTAAGTGGATGATAAACAGTGTTTTGGGGAGGTCTGGGTGTCACACATTGCTGAACTCATAAATAGAGACAAGGTCAGTCTGGAGGTTCATGTGCTGTAAAATCTTCTCTCCTGCAGGGAGTACAGCACCTCTGACAATAGGCAGAATTAGAGAGTACAAGTACGGAAAAATGCAGAAATGTTTTTCCTCTCTAGTTTTATGGAAGGAGGAAGCTGGGACGTTGTTAGAAATGCCTTTGGTTTTGTTTTTTAAAGTGGAAATTCTGAAGGCAACTTTTCAGTATGTTTCTTGTATATGATTGCTTTGAAGAGATAGGTCTAGCAAATAATTTAATTTTTTTAACCCTTTAGCGTTCTCTCCTATCCAGGCTGTATACTCCCTTTCTTAGGTTTCTCAGAAATTTTGTGTTGTTGGTTTGTTTTTCAAGTGTTCTGTTATATGTGCTTCAGGTAGACTGAATGGCTCAGCCCTGACCCCCTAGTTTCCTGAGTCTGTCATGATTTTTGCACTTTATAGGCATTATGGGCTGTGTTTTGAACTTAGTCTAAAACTAACCTAAAATTGCCAAGTAGCAAGATTTCTGTTATTTTCAGGTGCTCAGAATGATGATTTTTCAATGCTGGGTTTCGGTGTGTCGGGTTTGTGCCTTGACACTCTCCTTTGACAGCTCTGTGGGAGACTCTTCCTGCTGTCAAGATGGGGAAAGTAGCTGCCTCATAGGACAGCCCAGTTTTAGTGCATTTTTATTTTTGTGGGGGTATTTCTTGCTGCTTTTCAGACTGTCTGCATTGCTGTTAGCAGCAGCTATGTGCATATTTCAAGCTGGAGCTGCATTGGCTTGTCAGCAGACACCTCTGGCTGTGCCTCTGGTGGGACAGGCAGGCTCAGTGCTGGCAGGAGCATAGCTCTGCACCCAGTTAATGATCCAGGACTTCAGCACTGCCTCACTCTCACTGACTTAAAAGGCTGCGGTAACACATATGGGATTTCCCTGGTGGCTGTGTTCACCTGTGGCACAGCATCCCCAGCTGCAGCCTGTCTGCCGTGAGGACACCCATGCCAGCTTTCCCACCTTCATCTCCTCACCCCGTGGATAAAAGCGCTGGGGCTTGGGGCACCTTCTCCAGCTGGCGAGAGGCTTTTGCAGAGGAGGACGCCGTGCGTGGGCTGCTGGTGCTGGGGATTGCAGTGCTGCAGTCCTTATTGGCATGCTGAACATGCTCTGGCAGCACGGCGCGCCGCCGGCCTGGAGTTCCACTGCTTCTGTTTAAAAACTTTTTGCTTCGTTTGTGGTTTTATTTTCACAATTCCCTTGGGTATTTTAGTTCCCCTCTGCTAATGTTGGGACACACTTTGGGGATGGATTGTTTTATTCCCATAATTTTAAGGGGGGGTGGTGGTGGTGGCTAAAAAAACCCCTAAAATTTTCTTTGCCACATTGGAGAAGGCATGAAAGGCTTTGAAAGTGGCCCCACTGATATGTTTATAAAGCCAGTGCACGCCCCCCCCTTTTTTTTTTAAAGACCTCGTTTAATGCTCCGGACTTTGTGCAGTGAGGCCACTTTCAAAGGCTTTAGTATCCACAGTAGCAGCTCTTTGATGTGGAAACGCCTGCGGGGAACAAGCGAGAGCTTAATCCTTGGTGTAAAAGGTCCTAAGTGGTAAGAAGCCACAATGTCCATCTCGGGGAGAAGCTGGAGAGCAATACCTGGAAATGAGTCCATCTCCTGGACGTGGACCTGGACCTCACCCATGGAGCTGGGAGTGGTTGGACACTTCTGTAGGGCATGAGGGATGCAGTCCCTCTCATCTCTCTGGGTTTCCGCTCTTGCTCTGTCCCAGCTTCTTTCCCCAGTCTCTTGAGGAGGAGAACACAACTGAAAGGCAAGGGAGTAAGGCCTGAGAATGAACACGTGTTTCTGTGAGGGTTTGTTTGTCTACCCAAGTTGGCAAATAATTCCTCTGGAGTGAGAGCAGGTGGCACAGTCACTTGTGTGGTCTGCCAGTCCTTGTTGGCATGTGTCTGTCAGTTAGGTCAGTGGCTTCATGGTGGCCAGAGGATAAAGCTGTGCCTTCACGTTCTGGATATTGTCACTTGGAGGTGCTTGTCTCCCTTTTGGCATGAGGAGGGTGAAGGAGATTGTGCTTTTTGGTTGCTGATGAGCCATTTAAGTGCTCGAAGCTAGCTGGGATGAGTCTGCCGTCTCTGAAATCCATTTATTTGCAACAGGAGATGAAAGTGTTGAGTTTCTCGTGGGAGGGCTTGAGAATCAGTGTGTGCCTATGGATCTGTAGCCAGCCTTGGCAGCAGAACCAGTCTGCTTTTAAGGACCTGCCATCCCAAGATGGAGAAGGTAGAAGGGTAAGCTGAGGACAGCACTATGTGTCTTAACTTGAGTCACCAGGGGTGAGAGGCTTTCTGAGGAGGGCTTTCCTTCTTGACCATAGTAGCCGTTGTTGATTCTGGTGACTATTTAAATAATCTGATATTTAAGCTGAAAAGTTATTTTTTGACTTGTTCATATTTTTTACCTTCAGCACATCACCTGCCATCACCCCCATGCTGTTTGCTGTATACAGCAACAGCTGTCTTCTGTATGACTTTCCCACTCCTAAATCGCCGAGTGCCCCCTGCCTCCTAGTCAAAATTTGGTGGTCCTCAGCATCAGTCTGTATGAATTTTGTATTCTCTCTGTTGTCAAAAGCATCACTGTTGCCTCTTTGTATATGTAAGCCTTTCTGCAGTGCTGATGGTGCTGTTGCTGTTCTCTCACTCTTTTATCATTCCAGAGTTACAAGTTCCATGACTATACACAGTAGCGTAATTCTTTTCTGTTTTCCTTTGATATTGCCAAATGTTCTGCTTGCTTTATACTCTATCAACTGCTGAGTATTTTGCAGAAGTCTTCATTGAATTGTCTGTAATGCCCATATGATCTTTTCTCTGTAGCAGTGTCTTGTTTGAACCTAGTGTTGGGTGTGTAATATTTATTACTTGTCTGGTTTTCCCCTCATGCACATTATTTTGCCTATCTTTATGTTCAACTGATGTGATTTTTATCATCCAGTGTACTCATTATCATGAGATCCTTTTGTAACTCTACACGGTTGGCTTCAGGTATGACTTTGCAAAAATTTTATGCTAACTGCAAGCTATGTTATTGTTTATGGTTACATTGCAAAGCAGAGGAAGAAAGTCTATTAGCAACCTTAGTTGTGAAAATTACAGTAGATTGTTAGAAGTAGAATCATGGAATCATAGAATCAACTGGGTTGGAAGAGACCTCAAAGATCGAGTCCAACCCTACCGTGGTTACTAGACCATGGCACTAAGTGCCACATCCAGTCTCGTCTTGAAAACCTCCAGAGATGGTGAATCCACCACCGCCCCAGGCAGCAGTAAAACTATGATATTTAATTATGTGAGTTTGTTGGGTCTGGTGGCTTTTGTAGAAGTTGTTGACTCTGAACTTCTGCTCTGACTTCAGTCTTCATACTGTCTGCAAATGCTTAGCCCTTTTAGCTGCCCTTTTAAATTGTTTTTCTTTCAACACCCATAAGGCCTATGTCATTGCGAGAACTGGGTTCTGCAAAAATTATCAGCTTGTAAAGATGAGATGATTCATTTGATTTCATTTTCTCTAATTTTGAGCTTTTAGGATATGTATTTTTGTGCTGGTTTGAGCTGAAGTAGAGTTAACTTTCTTCACAGAGGCTAGTATAGGGCTAGCTCTTCCTTGCTGTTGTCAGAATTGTACTCTTTAATGAAACCTGACAGTTGCCTGTAAACATATTTGTAGGTGATAAGGTTTTATGAAATGCAGTTGATGTTTTCAGGCTTTCAGTGGACTGGGGGAGAGGTAGCTGTACTGCAGTAGGGTTGTAGTACTGCAGTACTGTAGTACTGTACTGCAGTGGGTCCTTAAACTTGAGGGTTGTTGTCACAGGAATCAATATAAGGTGGTTGGTTTGGGATTTTTGGTTTTGTTTTGGGGTGGGTTGTTTTGAGGTTTTTTTTGTTGTTTGTTTGGGATTTTTTCTTCAATTAAACCAGACTTAGTAGTAATGGTCTGCTCTGGTAAAGATAACTGCCTGTATCTCATCCCTCTGGGACTCCAGGCACTGAAATGTCAGCATACTTAAGGGAAAGGTAGATGTGACAGTTTTCATCTTTGGAGTGCTTCACTGGCAGGTAAAAATGATTGCCCTGAAATAGAACTTTAAAATTGATGGGCAAGTTTCTACTTTTCTGATTTAAAAACACTAATATTTTTTTTCATTTGTGTGGCTGTATTGACTCCAGTGCTGCAGTTAGGAAATTTAAGTTGCTTTGTGCCTTGTGCATCAGCAGGATTGTTCTTTAATCATTTTCCTGATGGACCTTGTTTGTCTGTTGAAAAAACCTGGGACCTTACTTTGTAGATTTCCATTTAACTTTACAGAACCATAATAGCTGCATTTTAAAAGCCCTACCCCTGAATATATAAACTGAGTGAACTTTTTCTGTAAGAAATCCTAAAAGCATAGAGCTAAATACCACTGTATTTTGTCTCTTCCTTTTCTGACTTTCCAGAGTATAATAATACTTGCTTGATTTTTTTTTTTCTCATAGTGGACAGGCAGTTCTGTCATTTGCTGTAAAGTGGTACCATGGTTACTACTGCTTCAGGTGATGGGCAGGGAAGAATGTGGAGGAAGGGCCTTTCAAGTAGGTTTTCAGGATTTCTAGCCTATGCATTGTAATAAAGTGTGTGCCTCTGTGAAAGCCAAGTCTTGGTAATGTATACTTTGCAGCCCATAAAGTTGCAGAGGATTACTGGAGGGCATAGTTTTGACCGAGATTGAGTTGGTTAATTTGTTTGGGTTTTGTTGTGTGGTTTTTATCCTGGTCTGCTTAGATTTTTATGTTTCACCTGCATTGTCCTGGAAATGCTGTATGAAATGGAAAGAAGTCCTATCAAGTGTCAGGGGCCAGTATGTGTACATAGGCTGAAGGTTAGAAGATATAAAATCTCTTGCTTACAAGCTAAGCAAATATTGCATTAAAATGAGGCACATTCGTCACCCACATTTAAGTAATTTCTGAAAAGTTGTTTTTGGATTAGAAATGTGTGCAGCAGCAGCAGCAGTCCACTTCTTATGTTTTTACTGGGACAGTGTTTTGTCTCTGAGTCTTGATGTTATTTATTTGAACAAATCTATTTTTTTCCCTATTTATTAACTTTATAACAGAAAATTTGATATTGTCTTTCAAAGATAGCGTTGAATATCCAGAAGAGATTTGTGTATGGTTAAAGGAAGCTCTTGAATTGTGATTTAACACAGAAGTTGTGCAAGGCAATTCAAACCATAACGTGCAAAACGAAGTGTGGCTTTAAATATCCATTTGGGACTAAGCTTGCACTGCAACAAATGAATTAAGCCTTTGAAAAGGACCAAAATGTCGAGACTTATTTTAACCAGTCCAAATTTTCCACTGCAATGTGAGCAGAAAACTGTCTCTTGCCAAAAGCCAGTTGCTGGTGCTCAGTGTCAGGAGAGTATCCATTGCTTTGGAAGCACTGGTGAGCGCCAGACTGTGCTTAGCAGCAGGAGGGAGAAATCTCTACAGTTACAAGTGAGCAAAGATAGTAGAACAAGGTCTGGAAAAGTGCTCTGTCAAAACATTTGTGGGAAATGTGTTCAGTTTTCACTGCAAAAGCATTGAAATTCCTTGCCTCAGAGGATGAAAGAACTCTTTCAACTTTCCTGTTACAACATAGTTTACAATGTATTCCTGAGCAATTGTGTCCATCTTCATGGAAATGCTTGAGTTAGGATAAAATGATTCTACCATATGAAAAGAAAGTGTCCAGGTGGCATTGTTTCAGTGTTGCTAAATCCTTGTACTTTTCCCCTCCAGTATTTTCACCTTTCAGTCAGAGGAGGCATTGAGATACTGAAATTTCCTTCAGGAAAGTTTCCAAGACCTAGTTGAGAGTAGGAAATACTTTTTCCCCTGTTGCTCCCTTTTCATAATAAATAGCTGAGTTAAAATAGAGAGTGACTGTAATTTAAATATTGATAAAATTTTTTATTTAGGGCAGGGATATGCCTGGGCATGGGACCTAGAAGCAGAGTAACACTGCCTAACCAGTTAGTATTGCTGCCTGAATCCATTCCTTTTACAACTTTTAATCTAATAGAAATTAGAAGGAAGGCTTTGTATATTGAAGTTGCTTTTCAAAGATACTGGAAGGATTTTATTTTTCT
>NW_008663524.1:26349-34842 GCF_000695815.1 Acanthisitta chloris
GTTTTTTTATTTGGTTTGGGTTTTTCCCCCCAGAAATCTGAATGTAGTCTATGTCCCCCTTTACTGTTTTAGACAACTGAGCTATGCACATGGCAGAAAAATGGATATGAACTCATCTGATGGCCTTACTGTAGGCTAATAAACTTTTCAGATTTGTTTCTGTGTTTAAGTACTTTGTCTCCTGTTACTTATAATTCTTTTTTTTTTGTTTCAAAAAAGGTTATTTTCTAAAATGAAACTGAGTTAAAATGTAACTTTCTTCAAGTGGCAACGGGTGGTGAGCTTTCCCGACTAAGGGAGACATGTTACACAAATCAAAACAACAGATCGATATGACCCATTTTTATTGGGTCAGTGCTTCTTAATTGGTGCCGAAGCAAAAAGGAAGGTCAGTTACAGTACTGCACACCAAACCCAAAATTCGCCATTCTAGAGATCAGGAAAAAAAATGTTTACTCTGGTAGGCAATGTCTGCAGACAGTTACTGCACACTCTATCCAGTTGTCACTCCAGAAATTCACCAGAAGTTGCAAGTGGCCTGAGAAGAGCTCTTCTTTGCTCCTCTGCCACCAGTTGCAAAAGCAATTTCAGAGGGAAAGCTATTTGACAACACAATAGTGGTTCACTAAATGCAAATTTATTTTATTCCAGGGAGAATGAATTTGCATTATGTATTGTCAAATACAACACAGGTAGCTTCTGAAGTTTTAAATGCTAGTTTTGTTTGGGGTTTTTTTATGTTTGTTTGGATTTTTTGTGAACAAATAAATGGCATGAATTTTGAAAAGAAAGTCTCTTACTGTCATCTTCATATTGAATTTGATTAAATAGTTTCTTTATTTTCCTTGGAGAACCAAAAATAATCCGGCAGGAAACCATCTCTGTTTACAACACAAAAAGGCAACCTGCCTTCAGAAGGGACCAATAACCTGTTAACTGCTACCCTTTTTTTTCTTCAGGGCCATGCCAAAAGCGCCATTACTGATGACTTCTTCATTGGGAAAGGTCTTTGAAAAGCCTTTTAGTGGGAGATTTCAGCTGCCGTTATATAAAACATTTGCTGAGTGAGTGTTAGCAGAAAAACCTTATGTAAAAAAATATAAAATTAAATTGGCTTTGAAGGTATTTGATAAGTATCTGCTGTTCTATAGGCGACTCTCAAGTTAGGTTGCTGTTCTGTCTTTTTAACTGCTGTATAATATAAAGTATTCTGGCATAGGTGCTTAATCAGGCTTTGCAGTATGTCCCATGAGATATGTAAGAAGTAAAGTACTTACATATGTTCTGCTTCATGAGGATTTCTTTAGTTTGGGAAGTAAATAAAACTGTTGTTGTGTGTTATGTGCATGCTACTAATGGAGCGAGAGGGGAATTGAATCCTTGTGATAAAGTGGGTTCTGATGAAGACTTGCTTGGGCAACCCTCTGTGTGCTAAAGACACTATTGAGGTTTCTTCTTCTCCCTGTTGAAAGCACTTTGCCATTGTGATGAGTTGCTGCTTCCAAAATGTGTTTGTGAAATGCTTTGAGTCTGTCAGAATGCAGCCAGAGCGCCTTGCTTGGGCTCTTCTGGGCATGCTCTCAGGTTTTCTTGCTTCTCTGTTGGATCACTAAGAACGCATTGCTTCTGAGAGTGCTCCTAGGTGATGCAGCTTGAGATGCAGAAGAAGAGGTCTTGGCGTTTCTTCCTCTTGTGGCAGGCTTTTAAAGTGCTAGGAGAACCAAGTTCCATTTTCCTGGAAGGAAAAGGAACATTCTCTCTTCTAGTCTAACACATTCAGGGCTAATGAGAAAAAAGGTAGTAACATGGATTTTCTTAAGAGGTTTTGTAATCAGTCATCTTACTCCCCAGTTTTTAAATTTTTGTGAATCTCCAAAGAAATCCAGAAGTGTCTCCTATATCCTCTCCTCTCCTGATAGTATAGGCTTTTGTCAACAATTTTGAGAACCCGTCAAGCTCCCTCTTGGTATTCTACTTTCCGTGCACAGGATAAAGGACATTTCTGACAGAGCAGCATTTAAAAAAGGGATTGGGCAAATCCATGGAAGAAAAATCCAGCAAGGCCTATTAAATACAAAGATATCAGTTACAGGTTGCTGGGAGAAAATTCATGGAAATTGTCACGCTCTGCCTGCCCTGGTTCTGCACTCTTCTGTAGACATCTGGTATTGGCCATAGTTGAGACTGCATTTTAGGCAATATGGACTTTTTGCCTGACCTGCTAAGGTCATCCTTGTGTATTTTGTTATCCAGTTCTCAGGTAAAAGGCAGATGGAGAAAATGGCACAGAAATGCAGGTATTTTATCTCAGAACAATGATACTGCTTGGATTTCATGCTGGGAATCTGTTCAGCAGAATGGGTTTAGCATTTAAGAGGCAGTTGGAGTTAATAGCATTAGGTAGTGCTCTTGCTGCCCTTGCCTCAGGAGCTTGGTTTGGATGTGCCATGCAGCTTCCCAGAGCTGGGTAATTTGTTGGAGTATATTATTAATAATGCTGTTTGCAGTCTTAAAACGTGTTCAGCTTGTGAATTCAACATGTCTTAATTTACATAAAGTCTTTGGTTTATTCAGACTTATCCTTGTCTTTCAGTGCAAGGGATGCTGCTTGTCACATAAACAAATACCTCTGTAAGAATTCTGCCTTCTTGGCTCAGTGCAAAACTGGAGTAAATAGAAAATTGACAATGGCGTAAGCTCTTTTAAATTGTGCTCCTGTGTAACAGCATGTTATCAGTCCTTTGGCAGGTGAGAACAGTCATTTGATCACACGTTCCCTCCATGCCAGTCTATAAAAATTTCACAGTGCATAAGCACACTTTTCTATAAATATTTTACTATCCTAAAAAAAATAAATACAATGCATGTCTGCAGCTGGGTGTGAGTAGAAGCTCCTAATGCACTGGGGTACCCTTTCCTGGGGAATTGGGTTTGATTAATAGCTATTATGTGCTGCACTCTGCCAAAAGCAAAACATTTGTGTCCACAAGAGGCCAAGTGATAACGTCATTGCTGCCGGGGATGATTAACTCTGCTCGCCGAGGCACAGAAACAGAAATTGCTTTTGCCCTCTTGTGAAGGTGGGAACAGAATTCTGTGTATGGAATTCATACACCTAGAAGATGAAATCAGGTTAATTTGGACTTAGAAAGTGTTTAAGTTACAGACTGAGAGAGAAGGTACAAACCAAGAGAGGAGGATGAATATCATTGTCAGGAAAAAAGTTTGCTAGAAGAAGAAGAAAAACTGTTTTCTGCAATTGCATTTTAACTGAAGCATAATAAGAATTAGTTTTTTCAGCATGATTTCAAAGCACTTTGATCTTAGAAAATACTCTTTTGCGCTCCAGTCATCTACAGACCTAAAGTTTAGCAGAAGTATTTCATGGTCCATTAGCAGAGGAGTACAGTGGGTTGCTGAAAAGGTCCCAGGCTGTGTCTGTTGTTTCACAGTCAGTGGTACACCTTCCTCCTCACCTGCTTCCCTGGGGACAAAGGACATTAGCGTTATTATATTGTAAAGCCAACTTCAAAGCGAACCGGCACGTTTTAACAAGAAGCTCATTGCCATACTGTAAATAGCGTGGGACACACTAAAAAGCCTGAACTGGCACATTAGTGATCTTGACAAGGAAAATATGGCTCATTTAGCAAAACTGATTTGAAGGTCATGCTCAGTTTAAATAAAACAGACTGGTGTTTTCCAGTCTGTCCCCAGACTTCTGTCAGCTTAACTAAAATAGTTAGGATCGACTCTGGGTAAAGTGTTCATCTGAGTTACAGTTTACAAGTGTTCATCTGTGGTTGTATAACAGGCAAAGTGAGATGTTGCAATAGTTAATCTCCACGTAAAGCAAATAAAGTAAATAATGGTGCTTTTGTAAGTCAGGACACTTGACTTCAGCTGAGTTCAGGTTGAATTAATACAGGAACCAGGATTAGAATTTTAGTGGGTTTGGCTCCCAGCCACCTGATGAAACCAGTGGGCTGCTTCTCTGATAGGGCAGTTCTGACTTTTTCCTCATTTGAGCAGTGCTGACTTGCTCAATACCAAATGGTAGCTACTTAACGTCTTTACGTGGAAAAAACCCTGAAAGTGATTAAAGAAATGTTCATAAGTTTCATTTCAAATTTGTAGAAGAAAATGCATTCATTATGCTCTAGTATAATTGAATGTTTTTTCTTTAAAATGTTATGGTGACGAAGGGTTTTCCATTCATATGTGCCATCTAGGAACGGATGATGTTTCCTGGAAATCTGTCCTATTTTCTCTTGTTTCTTGAATTTAGGAAATATTATTTTTGTGACTTCACAACAGTTCTGAGAAGAGCTAGAAGCCTGATTCTCATTTTAATGCTGTCTTTGCACTGTGCAAAGACACTAGTAAACTATACTGTGCATTGTTCGGTCTTACTAGATAGCTAGTATAAGGGTACATATAAATATGAATATTAGAAATTGGTTTAAAGAGACAAATACAAAGCTGGCATAGTACTCAGTGATGAATGATACCTCTCTGCTGTTGCATCAATGCTGGTCCTGTTTCCTCATCTGGAAAGCTGATGGAATGTGAAAAGCCTATTCACCACACAAAAATCTCTTATATCTTCTTTCTTTAAGATGTAGTTTATTCAAATATGATTATCAGCCATCCAGACTGTCACATTATTTGTCTGTAAAATTACTTTCTTTATTCATGTTAGCATCTTTTGATGTAAGATCCTCTCTGTATTGGCTAGTGGGGGATTTTCCACAGTGAGGCTTAAATTAGCATATGATGCCTGAGAGCCAGCCTTGCTTTCCATGGACAGGGAGCATGTCCTGTGGGATACATCATTGCAGGTAAAGGAGTTTGCAGTGAGGAGCCAGACCTGTCACGGGTGGGGTGCCCTGTCACGTCTGCTTTGCTCATCACTCCATCACATGTGGGACATGTGAGCAGATGGCCATGTCTCCGTTGAATTGGCCAGTGTGTGTGATGCAGGGTGCTTTATGCTGCTGTGTTGGCTTTTTTCTGCACATGATGAGGCAGATCATAACAGATCCAGCTTTAGCCTAGGATTAAGCTGCAACCTTGCTTTCCTCAGCAGGGCGTCTGTGCGGGGGAGTCAAGGAAATGGTAGCTGGAATTTAAAGTGATGGTGGAGTGTGCTCCTAGGGTTGTGGCTGTGCTTTGCTATGCAGCTTCTCGTGCTTGGTGGCCTTGAATGCTATTTAAAGCAAAAACAGTAGCAGTGAGGTTTAGCTGAAAAACTGAGGCCAAGTCCCACCACCTTTTGGACTAAATCACCTACCAGTGCCTCCCAAACATGTGACTGTGTCCTGAGTGCTTTGAAAATGGAGTCCCCTGTGCAGCTGCAAACAAGAGGTATGACTTAGTGGGATTTGATGCCCTTTTCCTGGCCTTAGGGGTGAGGGTTCAGTAGTTATCAGTCTTCAAATATCTGTATTTCCATTGTGAATGTTTAAGATAATTAACTCGATCTAGTTACAGAAGTATTCCTACTTGTCAGACTTATGCAGGTGATATTTCCACTGGCTTTTGTCTATAAACACACTGAAATGCAAAGCAAGTTTCTTTTGCAAATAGGGTCAACTGTTGAAGCAGCAGCTTTTGTAATGAACATGATGCTTGTCAGTAGTCTGAAGATGAAACTATAGGGTGGGGCACACTGGTTAATCCTTGGTTTTGGATGTCCTGGGGCATCTGGAGATGGGTGTGTTTTGTCCCACATCCCCTGACCCAGCTAAAATTACTGACTCAAGACTAGTAAATCCATGCTGAAGGGAATGGCTAAACTGGGAGTATTAATTCTCATAGATCAGTTTATCTCCTGAACAAAAGGGAACATTATGACAGTCTGAGTTAAGATAGTATGTGATTAAGACATTGCTGGTTCATTAGCTTGTATTGTGTAGAATGAGGCCAGTGATGCTTATGGTTAACTCTGTCTAAGGGTAAAGAGCCTGTTTTCCACCACTTCCAGCCAGACCTTAAAATTTAAACACAAAATTCTTTGTGCCTGGTGTCCACTGCAGGGTCATTGTTTTGTTTCTTTGTTAAAAGATTTCTGAAGTAAATTTAAGACTATGGACGTGACTTTCTGAAAGAAAGCAACATGAATTTGTGTTTACGTGTAAGCGTGTAAAAGTTCTCGTAGCAACCTGCTTTGAGTCAAGGCCTTAAAACTGAACAGTACCTTTTCCCTGGGTTAGAGATGTGACTTTGGTCCTCATTAAAATGTTCCCACATTTGGCTAAGCTAACAGTTTGTCTCTGAACAGTGGCAGTTTATGCATGCTGCAGTTGAAAACAAAGTACTCAAGACATTTTCTTGGCATTAGAGGATTCAGCAGGTCAGTTTTGCTGGCTGTAGGTAGGTCTTGAAGGTGAGTTTTATCCCACCTGAGTTTGAAATTCGGGCAGCAATCTGTCAGTCAGCAGGTTTCTGCCCTGCTAGCGACCTAAAGAAGAAACATCTTGTTTATGTAGGACAGGGAGTCTTTGTGGTTTTGGTTTTGCTTTTTTCCCTCTTTATTTTTAAAGCAGAGCATTGTAAACAATCAGACTTGTAAAGCTAAGTATATTTAGCACATCTCTTTTAGCTTGCTGGGAAGGAAGAGTTTATACACTTCAAACTGTACAGTCCCTCTTAGGCACAGCTGAGGGTTTTCTAACTTTTTAATTCTTGAGTTTCTGGTGTATATATAGAAGAAATATATGGATCATGTTGATAAATTTTGACAGTAGGAGCAACAAATTGAGCCCCAGTGTTGGCATCCCTTACTGAAGATTTTAATGTGATGCATAATATAGAGTGCTTAAATCTCAAAGTGTAAAACTGTTTTAACACCTTTTGAGTTAACTTTGTGGCTCCACTAGACAGCTGTGGTGGGACCATGTAGGTGACTGCTCCTTTGCTGGAAGTCATCACCTGCAGAGTTGACTTTTTGAAGATGAGGTCTTTGCTCATTACCGCATGCTACCTACTGAAGCATGAATACAACATGTCCAGGAAGTCTCAGCTTCTCCATTAGGCAGATACTACATAATCCATTGCCACATAATCTGTCTGATAAGTAAAACTACTGTACCAGAGCATCCCATACTTTGTAATATCAAGTGCTCCTATTTTCCAACTGAGAGATCCAGCTGGTTTGTAATAGGACAGTGCTTTGTGCTCACTTGCAATTACTAAAGATTCTGACTACCTCGTGTTCATCAGATTTTATTCTGGAGGCTCCTATTGTCTGTTGTCTTGTTTAATAATTCAAAGGATTTTTTTTAAAACTGTGGCAGAAGCCTCCTACTCCTCTGTGTGTTGCTAGCTTTCTGCAAAAGTGAAGTGATTCTTATCTGAAAAGAGGGATCTAAAGGTAAATAGTTTTTACTAATGCACGTCCATGAATTTATTTCACTTACAAATGCAGTTTTTTGTATGCTAAGTGTGCATTCTGGATCAATTCCATTGATTCAAGTGTGCAAGAGACTGAAAATAAATAGTAATAGTTACTAAAAAAATGAACAAAATGTATTCTTTTATACTTATGTTGAGTACTTTCTTCAATTTCAATAAGAACATTTTGCATTTCAGTTGTCAATATGTAAGTTTTGATAGTTTAGCCAAAGTGGACAGTGTAGGCTTAAGTTGGGATCATTAGTGGTAATAAAACCAAAACAACTAAACAAAACCCCCAAGCAAACAAAAAAGGAAACCTTCTGCCTGGATAAGGGATGCTGTTGGTGTTGAGGGCTCTGGGCTCATGAGATTCCATTGGTTTTGGCAGGACACCTAGCTTTGGCTGATACATTGAGACACACAAAGAACTTAGAAGTAGTGGAAAGAAGAGCAGAATTCGCATTTGCTGGAGGCCCTGGTGTTCTCCAGGTGGGTGGGTTTCGCAAGGTCACACAAGGTCAGTGTGAGCTGTGATGCTAGTAGTGGCCTGTGATCTGGGAGTAATTTTATTGAGTATTATTATTATATCTTCTTACGTAAATACTGTTTTCTCTCATTTACTTCCCTGTTTACCCACACTGCTGGATTTTCCCATTATCTCAATCTCTTTTACTTTTCTTCTAAAATTTCCTCGTCCTTCTCTCCTCCAGTGTTCACACTCTTCCTCCATCTTTCTTCCATGCCTGTCTTATTTTTTCCTCATTTCCTATGAATTTTCTCCCTTATTTTCCCTTCCACAACCAGCTATTTCCTTTTCCTACTTCCCTCTCAATTTTTTACCTTCTCTTGAGCACTTTCCTCATATGTTGAACTCTACTTTCCTTGGCTCCTCCCATAACATTATTCCCCAGTTTGTCTTTTCCCTCCCTTCTTCTTGTTCCCTCGTGTTCAGGCTTTGAAGGTTTCATCTCTTCCTTCACCGTCCTGGTGCATGTCATGGGCAGAGGAGGTATGACAGCTGCCTGGGATGTGGTTATGAGCACGTAGGTCATGCCAGTGGTAGGGATGACGGACTCCAAATTGTTCCATCCTCAC
>NW_008663524.1:34877-38266 GCF_000695815.1 Acanthisitta chloris
AGTCTCAGTTCCCTCTCTGAAGCTTGCACCAGTCAAAACTCCTAAAGCACTTGATGACTCTTGAGAAACCAGATACTGTTATTATGTTTGACAAGACATGCATTTTTGAGAAGAGCTTTTCATGCTTCCCTTTAGAAAATCTTCATGTAGCAAGAAGATAAGAAATCGGACAGTGCTGTATTTCACTCTACTACCCTCTACCCCCCAAATGCTTTTTGGTATTAATTCTTGCTGTAGTCTTGTGAATCTTCTATGTGAAACTGCTGCTCACGTTTTGTTTTGGTTTTCTTAAACCATGGACACTGCCATTTCTATACTCTATGCTGTTTGCTTTGCCACCCTGTACGATGTCTGGTTTTTTTCAGTCTTAACACCTACTACTTGAGAAACAACTTTGTCAATTTTAGTGGTATGCAGCCCTGCAGAGTATTACTACTTGTGACTTTCAGCAGTGTGCAGTATAACATTTACCCTTTTCCCAAAATTTCCATCTGTCTCCTACATCTATTACTGAAAACTGATACTGACATTTCTGAATTGGAACTTGTGGCTCTAGGGAGAGTATTTCCTCTTTTACATTTAGCCAGCTAAATCCTCATCCCAACAAGCTATCAGCTCAACAAGCTCTTGTGGAGAGGCTCTCCTTGTCTTTCCTCCTCTCTTTCCTTTTCATCAGTTATAAGTATTTTCTCACCTCTTTGTATGCTTTCAGCTTAATCTCATTCTTCATCGATGCTGTGGGACAACATTAATGGAATATTTAATTTGAGGAATATTTAATTCATGTACTGTACTATGATTCCATAGAATTATTTAAAAATGTACTAATTCTCTTGCACTTCATTATTCTTATGATCAGGTAGAGCTAGCCAAGTGTCATCCAGACCCATCTTATTGCACGTTGGACTTGATTTTTTGAGGAATTAGCATTACATTGCCTTTATTCATGCTAGCAGTACCAAATTTTGCTGTAAGTATTGGTCACATAGTAAAACCCTTTCTGGTGGCATTCCTAAGTAATAGAAAAGCCTTTTGGTGTGAAGACCTAGAAGTCAAAATTGAGTTCTGATCCTGAAACTCTGTGTGAGTAGTTCTTACTCACATTACTAACAATACTGACTTCAATTAAGACAGGTGAATCCAAGCCCAGAATGATAACTGTTCTGGCATGGAAAAGCTGGCAGTGTTTTTAGAGCTATTTTTATTGATGCATTTTAAAATCTCACTTATTCCAATCCTCCCCCCTTCCTTTTGTCTTTCACAAAAAGAATCCATCAACTGTTTCTGGCTGGTGTCTGCAAAGAGAAAGTTGTGTTCCTTTGAAGCTGAACAGAAGGAAATATCATGTCCATAGTTTCACTGTGTATAAAATATAGTTAGTGATTAAAAATATTTGTAATATCTAACCCTTTGATTTTCAGATCTGTTTATCTCTAAAACATCCTAGGTATTTTATAGACCCCAAATAGCTTAAGTGCCATATTTAAGTCTTAGGTTTTGATGCTGAACAGTGTATTTGTAAAGGTGCACAAAAGCGGATTTAATCAAAGGAATATTTAGATAAAGACTACTTCATTTCAGAAAGGACTCATTAAGATAATGACTTAGTGGTGAGCCCTTTCATGAAGCCTTTAGGAAACAGCCTTTAGGTTAACAGGGAAACTGACTCTATTGTCTGCATATGGAAGAGTTTTTCCTGGTAATTCTGGAATGACAATTTTTTTGGTGTTTTTTTTTCCCTTGAGAAGCAGAGGAAGAGACAAAATATCTGAGCAGAATGCTACCATTCTAAGGAAGAACTTAGAATGTAGTAACACAATCTAAAGGGCCAAATGATAAATTATTGGAAACGGGTTCTTGTATATTGTTTTGGAGACTAAGCACATTAGATTGAATTGTTTCACAACCAGCATGCCTAATTATTGTGTCTGCCACATTCATCTATTTAAATCATTCCCAACTTTTGGATTGCTGCCTAGAATATTGCTGCAGTACGTGTTTCAACTGGTTATTCCCTTGTCACGTATAATTTCACGAAGAAGGATGATGAGGTTTTTTTGAAAAAAGAAATATAAATGGACATTGGTTGTATGTTTATAATATCTGATAAAAAAGAACGATAGGTTTCATAATGTTGATTTGAATGAATTGCATGTGACTGATGCTGTATTTGTTTTGTCAGGTCAGTGACTTAAAAAGTGCCTTTGCCAAGTCACTTTTATGAGCGAGGACTGCTGCACCCGTGCTCTCAAAATCCTGTCTTTGCCAGCCAGACATTGCCTTCACCTTACACCTGGCAGAAGATACCTCAGCTATCTCCATTTGCCAATTAGTTGATGGGAAACTGAAAGCAGAAAAAGAAGATTTAATATTATTCCTGGGACATGAACAAATGACTGCATTGCTTTTCTCGTGTAATCAACACCGGCAGGCAACCGTCGGAGAGCTGCTATTCTATCAAGGAGTGCCATTGCATTGATGGACCTTGGCTTAAAACTGGTGCATCCGTGATTACAATCAACAAATCCACGTGTTCTACAGACAGAAATGCGACTGAGCATGTGTTTTCCCAGCCAAAAGTCTACAAGTGGGACTTAATGATTGATGAGTGACTGCTTGCTGATAAACTCTGCGTATTCTGCTTTGTGTGTCCCCTACTGGTTTGGGTTTTTTTAAACTTTCTTTTCAATTGGAATTGAAGTGGGGTTTTTTTTCCTGATATTCCCCCCTCCCCCCTCCCCTTCCCTTTCCTTCATCATTAGTTTTGGAGATTTCTTCAGCATAACTCACTTGACAGCAACTTTCAAGTTCAAAATCCACTTTTCATCATGGCTTTGAATGTTGCTCCTGTAAGAGACACAAAATGGCTGACATTGGAAGTGTGCAGACAGTTTCAGAGGGGAACTTGTTCACGCTCTGATGAAGAATGCAAATTTGCACACCCCCCTAAAAGTTGCCAGGTTGAAAATGGAAGAGTTATTGCCTGCTTTGATTCCTTAAAGGTAAGAAAAAGAAACTGCATGTGTAGTGAAAATGCTACTACATTGTATTGAAAGCAAAACGTGAAGTGATAAGTTACAACTAAATCAGGTTAATCAGAAAGTGATTTGTTCTTGTTAAGATGTATGTTAAAACAGAAGTTGTGTGTCATAATGTTTGTTTATTGAAACTTTTAAGATTTCTTTCTAAGGATTTTTTTTTCAAGTGTCACTATGTTGTTTATGAAAATTGTATATGACTGTGGGGATACCAGGTTGCTTGCAGCTGGTAGGACAATTATATTCTCCCAAGTACATTTTATGAATTATAATTGTTTCATGTCAAGTGAAAATACATGGTGGCATGGTACTGGGCATTTCCCAGAGTCCTAATGAAACAAATCCTATGGA
>NW_008663524.1:38284-43883 GCF_000695815.1 Acanthisitta chloris
GAAGTAAGAAAAATCTATCCATTGCTTCAATTTTGACACTTGGTATTGGGTACTCAGATAAATTAATAGCATTGGTAATTACTTGTATGGATAGTGCAGATGGGAGCATAAGTTTAGAATAGAGTGAAGGGATTCTCTCCTTTGGAGAATATTTAGCAACTATGTTGCTAGGCCATCAGCTTCTTCTGACTTCATAATGACATCAGGGACACTTTAGAAAACTGTTTTAAAAGTTCTGTGAAAATACTTCATGTACTGCATAAAACAGGATTAATGACCCCGTGGGATTTGAGGAGTACACAGTGTTTTCTGTGATGATACATTTGTGTTCTTGTGTCAACAGAAGGAAAAAGCTTATTTCAGATTAATAATTAAAGGACAGAATTGAGCATTTCAGATTTTATTTTGAAAGATTTAGTTGTGGCTTTGTCTTCTGGGCATAGGAGAATGTCTTGGCTTGCTTTTTAAATTTAGCTCTGAGGATCAAAATTTTAGTTACTCACCAAGAGCTCCTTTACTGTGAAAACATTGTGAATGAGAAGAAGATACTGTGTTGTTTATTTTCATTATAATTTTTTTTCTGGTGCAGTGCAAGATATTGTGCTAGGCATCTTCCTGCTGTTTGTTGTTTGGTTTTTTTCTCATTTCTTTTCTTTTGAAGATCTAGAAGAAAGTATCTGAGGGGAAATGTTTGTGACAGGGTTTTGTGTTCTGTATATCATGCAAACCAGAGAAGCACCTTTGGAGTCATGGCAGTATGTCATCGAGTGCTATTAATGACCTTAATCCGTGGATTACTGCACGATAAACTGTAACAGCTTCTTTGTAGATGTTCTTGTATATTGGTTGTCTGCCAATGGGATAATTTTTTTTAAAAACAGGCAGACTAGTGTCTGCAGCAAGTGGACAATACTCTGCTTTAATGAAAAATAAGCATGTCAGCAGCAGGTTTTTTTATATCCTATTTTTATCTATTGTAAGACCTCGAGGCTGTGGCTGGGAGGCTGGAGACAGGCAGCAGGGCTCGGTCACCCCTGGGCTGGCAGGGGGCTGGATTTGCAGTGCAGGAGGTGCTGCTGCTGCATCATCCTGGTCGAAACATTGATGCATCTGTCCTTGATGCCCAAGGACAGCATTGCTGGCCCTGGTAGTGTTGGGCATTCTCACCGTGGAGCTGCCAAATTATTCAAGCTGGACACTTTTGTGCAAGGATGGTTATTGCCTACAAATCAAAACTGGAGTCACAGACTAAGCTAATAATACCGTGAAGAGAAATCCTGAGGGATCACTGTGGATAACTTACTGGCAACCAGCATCACTGCTCAGTGGAGTAAAGTCCAAAACCACATGAAAAATGTAGTTAAAGCAAGCAGCTGTGTTTTGCCCTAGTGTGGGAGGCCATCTGCCCTGAGAGGTCAGCCCAGCTCTGGTGGCCGAAGTGATGCTGCTCTGTCGTACTGCTCATCATCACCCTCTTCCCAGCTGGCAGAAAGGAGCATGCACCTGTGCCTTCTGTCGTGTGTCTTCTGGTGGGGCTTAATGGGTTAAATTGCTGGTAAAGATAGGATTATATCAAGGAGTCAGTGGCCTGAAGCAGCAGAGGTTACAGGTTTCTTCCTGCCAACTCTGCTGCAAGTGGAGGGAGATCCGATAATGGGGTGGCAGTGCCTTCAACCACAGCTCCTTGGTCTGGGCGTGGGTCGGAGCTGTGCGTTCCAGTGTGCTGCCTGACCCCACACTGCATAGGAAGCTCTTAGGGGTCACTGCGAGCACATTGCTCTGGGCTGTATTGACTGGTGTCCTCACAGACGTTATCTCAGTTACTCTGAAGTGTTTGTAAGTCGACGTATGTACAGCAAGAATGTGCCTGGTTAGCTCAGTTTGCTTATATTGCTGGTTGAGGGACTTAGGTCATTAGTCACATAAATCCACTTGATGCGAAGCTTTTGGAAATACTGGTGTTAATCATACAGTTTCAGAATAAGGCTTTGGCACTCAACAAGCAGGATAACTTTTCATGTAAATAAACAAACAGAACAGTCTAGAATTATAGATAAAATCAGAATTTAATTAAAAAAAACAAGAGCTGTTTTCCTTGCTGAACATTGAATCACATTTTAATGTGGGCAATTATTTAGCATTTATTTACATAGCATCTAGAGCTTTGGAGACTTAGCCTTTTAACTGTCTTGGTTTGGTGTACCTGCTGTAAAAATAAATTATAGTGAGTATGCAGAGTCTCTATGGATAAACATCTTTCTGTCCAGAGAAGACAAATTTTTTTAAGCTCAAATTGAGTTATGTTACATTTAGGTGGTGTCTGGTAGTTACAACTGCTCCCTAAGAAGTCAGTCAAACAGAAGATACAGCGCTCTGAGATGAACTCTCCTTTACATGCTGACTGATCAAAAGAGCCCCTGCTTTGGGTAGGGACATATGCTCCCTTGCATGCTGTCTTCTTTCTGGATTTCCAGGGCAGACAGTAGAGCATGGTGTTAGTATCTGCCAGCTGGATCAGGCTGCTAGAGCACCAGTATGAAGCTACAGGAGACAGTCCAGCAAAGGGTCACAAAGATGATGAAGGGACTGAAGAAATACTCCCATGAGGAAAGGCTGAGAGAGCTGGGTCTGTTCAGCCTGGAGAAAGCTCAGGGAGATCTCAATATATATAAATACCTGAAGGGCAGGTGCAGACTGGACCGGGCCAGGTTCTGCTCAGTGGTGCCCAGTGATGGGACAAGAGGCAATGGGCACAAACTGAAACACAGGAGGTTCCCTCTGAACATCAGGAAACAATTTGTCACTGTTAGGGTGACTGAGAACTGGCACAGGCTGCTCAGGGCAGTTGTGGATTTTCCGTCCTTGGAGATACTCAAAAATTGTGTGGGTTATGGTCCTTGGGCAGTTTTGTCTAGGTGACCTGCTTGGGCAGGGAGTTAGACCAGATGACATCCAAAGGACCCTTCCAATTTCAGCTACCCTGTGACTGTGTGACCAGAAGTGTCTTCGCGCTGATTTGTCCATAGCCTCAGGGTGTTTCTAAGCTGACAAAAGCTGGCTTCAGGACTGAAGGATATAATCTCAGACAGGGACACCTGTCTCCATGCTGTGCCATGTCCTTCTTTGTGCTCCAACCGCTGTCTGGTGCACCAGGTTGGGAACCTGAGTTGTTGCTGTAGTTGCTGCAGAAGGGAGAGCAGCTGTGTGGCACCAGAAGAACACCGAGTCACCTCTGCTGGTGACAGTGCTGTGGCCTTAGCCTGGGCTTCTGGAGTAACATAATTGCATCAGAATACATTTTTTTCTGTATTAAAGAGGTGTATTTGTAGGTCCAGTGGTTCCAGGTAAAAGGTCAACAAAATTTAACGGACCCTGTTTGCTTTTAACTGAGAAGAGATTTTTGGCTCCCAATATCTGTCCTTGCAATACTTGACTTTAAACCCAGCAAAAGTTGCAACAGCAACCCATGGGACTGATTACAGTTTTGAGGATCCAAAAGACTCACTGTTGAAGACTGTCTGGGCTCTGAATATCCTTCATCTGTGAGGTGCTCCAGGCTAGACAGAAATAGCTAAAGACTAATGAGCCTGGGTCAGATTCAGGCCAGAAACTTGCTGGTTTTGAGCCAGGTTCTGCCGCATGGGCTTCTGAGATGCATCTCAGCATTTGTTTCTCACTCTTTGGTGAAGGACAGAGTCTGGTCTGTAATGAACAGGGCATTTTTAGGGTGTTAGGAGAGTGCAGATAGATCATCCCTGTGCACCCAGTGGATGATGGATGCAGCAGTTGGACAGATGTGTGTGCTCGTTAGCTGGTCACAGCATTGCCTCCAGCAATGGGCTCCATCCAGCAGAAGCCCCACGTGTCTTGGCCTGCCAGTGTGGCCAAGCAGGTACACACAAAACTGTACTGGCCAGGTGACCTTGGGGAGATTAATGTGAGGATGAAAGTGTCTCTGTGTTAATCCGGTTGTGCTTGAGGTGAATGAAGGGGAACTTTCGTGGCAAAGCCCTGAGCCCTGATGGTGGGTGGGAAGATGTAGGGTGCTGAGGAAGCACTGCCTTCAGCCCTCCCAAAACCTTTTTGGAGCCCTTACAGCCTCCCCTTTGCTTGCCTTTAGAAGGGTCTGTGAAGAGATCTGTCTAATGGGAAAGTCTGAATTTCAGGAACTGCTTTATTTGTATTGTTATACTTCCTATGTTCAAGTGGCTTAATTTAAAAGTGAAGAACGTGTATATGTAACATTTAATATATCACATTTAGATCCTTTTGAGTTGGACACTATCAGCAAACCTGTTTTCAAGGCTTTCTTGTCATGCTAGTAGTAAAGAACAAAATCCTTTCAAAGGAAGACTAACATATATAACATAGTGTGTGGGGACAAGAGCTGTATTTGAGCTGGAATTTAAAAAAACATTAAAATGAATGGTGACGTTTAGGAGGGGAGGAGGGAAAAGCTTGACAGATAAGGAAATATGATCATGTGCATTTTGCTGGGTCTTGACTCTTATATTCACAGGCAAGTCTGGATTTTCAGTTCTGGTGTTATTTCTCAACTCAGATTTATACTCTTTCTGCAGGTCAGCTGCTAGAAATATGTGTTGTCTAAGCTAATACAGATAACAGAGAAGGTATCTTGAAGATACTGTCATGGCAAGTTTTATAGTGGTAACAAGGAAGTGAAAGCTTCTTTAGGGCTACAGATAACATTTTCTGTATTTTTGAATCTATTTACTAGTGTCTAAACACTTCAACCTCTTGTATTTATTGAGCCAGCAGACTACTGTGAACTGTTCATTTGCATTTTCATGAAAGCCTTTTAAGAATATGCCTATCTGGTCTCATTTGGCACCACAGAATAAAAGGTAATTGAAAGCTGTACACAGAGACCTGCTTACTAAGTTAAAAGGGTTACAGAGGAGAAAAAAGAAATTTTAGGAACATCCACTTTGTTGAAATGTCTGGATCTGAAAATAATCTGTTTAAGATGGCCTCAGCTTTGTTTAGAGAAAGGAAAAAAAAGTCTTTGTAAAGTGAGCTGCTTGTACAAGAGTGAGCTCAGAGTTGGGAGGCAGTAGATAGTCATTTGCCTTCCTGTGATTCTTTTGTGGGTCTCTATATGTTTTACAAATGCCAGGGACTCAGGTTCATCTCACACTTTGAAGTAGGTAATACCTGCTCTTATTTGGCAGGTGAAACATTCTGGACAGACTATAGATGATCATGGAAAGGGGATTGGTTAGTTTTGTCTATACTAGAAGGCATTTAAATGGGTGTTTATAGTGTCCTAGCTGGCTGAATTTCTGCCCATCACCCAGTTTGTGGTGTGACACTGTGCAAAGACAGGGTGAGTTCAAGGACTGTGCCTACAGCTGGTGGGAAAGAATGACTGAAATGGGCAAAGTAATTTCTCTTGGGCGACAGAGTGGCTTATACCTTCTGGGCCCATGAGTTTTGCCTGCTTTGATGCACAGTGACCCAATTTCGGCAGGATGTAGGGGTATAGGCTGCCTTTTTCAGTAGTTGTGGGCTCTGGGGAATGTGGAATTTGCAGGCTGAAACCTTCCAGATGGAGGATGCAGAATCCAGATCTCACTCT